>NC_090931.1:27113476-27418328 GCF_040938575.1 Ambystoma mexicanum
CGCTAAAAGATCAAAGAGCAACCGACGGGGTCTTTGGAACACACTCCTTCAGGATTGGAGAAGCCACCTCAGATGCAGGGGTGGGAACGACACCGGAGATAATTAAAGGGAAAGGAAAATGGAGGTCTGACTGTTTTAAAAGATACATAGGGCCATAAACGTGACACTAATGGATGCCCATTCCCCATCTCTCCGCACCTAACAGCAGCCGAAAGGAGCTGTTAGGTGCAGAGAGAAGGACAGGTTGCGTGGTGGGCCACTCGTTTGTAACGAGAGCCAACATACAGTGGACTCCCAAAAGGGAACAAATGACAGCAAGAGAAGATCGAGTGGCACGGGATGCCAGGGATGAGATGGGAGCAGCTGGAGGAGGAAGTACAGAGGCTCCTGGAAAGACACCCCAAACCTGGCATATTACTGATCCACCTAGGGGGGATCCACCTCACAGGTTTGGGCAGAGGGGTGCTGATGAGGGAGATGATGGGCACCCAGCAAAAATTGGGGGCTCATTTGGAAGGGACAGAAATCATGTGGATATAGACCATACCAAGACAAGCATGGAGGGGAGCAGATTCCCAATCAGCGGAAGAGACATGGAGGGGAGCAGATTCCCAATCAGCAGAAGAGACATGGAGGGGAGCAGATTCCCAATCAGCAGAAGAGACATGGAGGGGAGCAGATTTCCAAACAGAAGAAGAGAAGTCAACTAGGAAGTTGAACGGAGCAATGGCCAGGTTCTGCAGGGGCAGGGGCTTCACCCGGATCAGACACGACTTGATCAACTAGAAGTCACCCGAGTACTACGTAGGGGACGGGGTGTACCTACCAAAAACTGGCATGGACCTTTTCATCTGTAACTTGTGCAGAAAACTACTGGAACTATGAGGCCACAGCATAGGGGGAGCCACAGATGGGCATGGAAACATCAGTGGCATGGTGGTGTGTAAGTGACCAGTGGCACTGCAAGAACTGCTAATGAGCTTGGGAAATCGGAAAGGCGTTTTTGCTCCTCCCGGGATCAGCGCCACCTCTGAGGCCTAGGGGCACGGGTGCTGTAGGTATCTAAGAGGGCTCGGCTTCTCCCATCAGAAACGGCACTCCTCCAGCCCAGGATCGCCTACAGGGGCAGGTGAAGCACGGACAAGGACAATTGGGGGAGCTTTGGCCTAGAGTGGAGTTGGTTGGAAACTTGGGGGAAGCGAGATAGAGATGAGGCAATCGGCTGGTCGACACACCAGGAGAACAATTCCGCAATGAGTGTTTTTTGCTGTTAGGACAATCATGCAGTGTTTTGAAATAGATGATTGATGTGTTTTGTGATAATAAACCTGACGACTTTTACACCAACAAAGAAACAACTGTCTACATCGGTTTTGTGATACATGGAGGAGTAAAGAGGTACCAAATGGAGACAAGAATTATGTTTATGGTGTAATATGTTGACAAGTGTCCAGCCTATGCCAGTGACGAAGAGGGGACCTCAAGGTGGCACACAGATAACAGGGCCATGTCCTGCCCTTGCACCAGGCAGTGGGGATGCGGGCAGAAGCCTGCGAAATAGGGCTCCAAGCCCACGAAAAGAAAGGGGGCATGATGGCAAGGAAAACGGGCAGCAAGCCCAGGAAAAGAGAACAAAGGAAGGGGTGGGGGGAGACAGGAAGCGTTGGCGGTATAAGGAGCCCATGCCGGGCAACAATAACATCAGTTGGTTGCAGGGAAGCTGCAACAAGGAAAGACCTGGATTGTTTTGGAGAGGGGTAAACTCCCTACTGGCTGCCCACTCCTCTTCCTGCTGCAGACACCCCTTTCCTGTTTTCCGTGCCTTAGTTCATTTTCGCGGGCTTCTGCCCTTTTTTTTTTAGTCTCCAGGGCCACAGCCCTGGTTAACCTCATGCCTCCTCCAGGGTCGGCTCCACCTTCACGTCATCATTGCCATTCCATTCAAGAGATGCTACTCCAGTCCTGGTTTTAAGTTTGCATTTTGGGATTGGACTAGCTTCTCCTGAATGGAATGGGGAATGCTGGCGTGAGTGCACGGATACTGCAGTCAGTCACACAGTAATCTACTAAACAAAATGGCAGCAGGATGTTCTTAAGAACCCATCCTGTGAGCATGGTGCTAAAAAAGGATTTTTTTCTTCTAACAACCCATCATACTAACTGGGTAAGTGTCTAAAATCCCCTCCAGGGCAGGCTGAAAAGTGAGAGCAAGATGACACCTCACAACTAGCGGACATGAAAACGTGTGCCATAATCAGTCACAATAATTGCCCCCAGTATTAGAGGAATGTGTGAACTTTGAGACTTCTTGGTCCTGTGACACCCTCCTTTGCTGTTATGGCATACAAAAGCTGACATGTAGTTGCATAAGAAACAACGTTATAGCCAAGAAAAGGACACAGAGAAGTAGGACACGTTGGAGGGTTTATAGTGAGTATTTCGAATGACATTTTTTTCGAATGCCATCATCTCGAAAACATTTAGCCGAAAAAAAAATGTTGAATGTTTATTTTTATTTTTTTTATGGGGGGGTTCCCCCCAAACCCCTGTTTTTTTTAAACACTTGTTTTACTTACAAAACCCAAAAAAACATATTAAATAAAAAAAGAATACGTTCGAAAAAAATGTTTTCGATGAAATGTTTGAGATAATTGCATTTCGAAAAAATGCATTCGAAAAAATTACCGGATCCCACGTTGGAGACCAGACAAAGACATTTTCCGACACACGTGTTTTCATGGACTGCATGAGACTTCTGTGGCTTTCAGTTGTAGGAATCTAAAAAGTCACTTCATGCCTCAATACCCAGCAACATTAATTATAATCTTCCAAACTTCTTTATAATTGAAACATTGAACAAACATGAGGAAAGTGTGAATATTGAGCTCAATGTTCACAGCAAAGACACCAGAAAAAGACAAAAACAGAGAAGGGAAACTGGAAGAAGTTAAAGAATCGAAAACTGATAAGATGGAAACAGAAACACAATAACACATGTGTACATATAGAAACATTTGGCAAAATAGATGTAAAAAAAGGCTAGTTTTCATCTAGAAACTAAAAATCTTACTTAAATATCCATTTACAGCTTTTGTTTTCTAAATGTGAGTTCTATTTTTTAACTTTTGTGTCTCGGTTAGTGTTTTACTTCCGCTTTTACCGGCAGCGAGAACCAGGTCACGGTACCCGTTCATTGAGGAAGTTCTTGCATACTTGAGAATATGCTTTGATAGAGCTCAGGATTCCGAGAGGAATTTTCTTTTGGGATTTTGATGGTGTTGCGCCCAGATATAGAACACTGAGGGGGAAGGGCATCAGGAGGTCAATCCCCACTTCATTTAGACAGAGAAATATTCCAGATCAACAAGAACACATGACCCATGAACCACTGTGCATTTAAGGAACAATTTTTCCTTTGTGAAATGTTATGTTTTTATTTTTCAATAAATGTACTTTTTACTAAACATTTTGGGAAAGGATGCGAATTAAGATGATTGATTTTTGATGGTTGTACTGTTCCAAATAAAATTGTGCAAATGATCACCTGTATTAGAAGTTGATGAATGAAGGGGTGTAGTTTAGGTCAATGTTTAAGGTCCTTTAAACCATGCACTAACACCACCGGAGTGGTGATGACGATATATGTTTTGTTGGGTGTAAAATCGCATTGTCTTGTCAATATTGGGTGGGTTATTTGGGGCATCTCGTTACTGCCATTATTTACACTTTGCCCGTTTTTGCATTACGTGTCCTGGTCTTAGATGCCTTATTTATAAAGCCCATAGAAAGAAACTTAGATCACTCCAGTTCTAAACAGAAACATTACCATATTTTCCTAAGGTTAGCGGGTGCTGCCTCAAGCCAGGGCTGTTTTATTACACAAAGAAAAAATTGTAATAAATGGCTCTGGTAGGAAATTCCATGATGCCAGCAGAGGTGCACACGTTTTGATTGGTTGGGTCAGCTTATGGGAGGGACTAGAATGGCTGCAGAAATCAATTAATTGTCCGCATGTCAGTATCCTTCTCACTGAGCGATGTGCGTTGTGAGACATGTATTCTTGGAGGCTATGTCCACTGATTGAAGGTGAGTGAGTTGGCATGTCTTTGTGTGTGTCTATGTCTGAGATTTGTAAAGTGTGAAGCTAGCTGAGAAGCAGAAGGCAAATCAATTGACAAAGGAGGAGCGCAGAGAGGCTTTAAGTGGAGTGCAGAGGCAGCAGGGTAGATGGGAATGCGTAAGGGTCAGCAGGGAAGAGGGAAACTCCACAGGGGGGAAATAATATTGCGTGGAGCCATCAGGATGATGTTCTCTGAAGAGCAGGGTCTCCAGGCCCTTCCAGAAGAGCAGGGTGGGGGGCCAGTGTTATCTGCATTGGTAACTTGCTTCAGGGACAGAGTGGCTAGAAAGCAAAGGCCTATTTCCTGTTTTTTTTCTTTGTTGCAGTTCTGTGTTTCCAGTCTATCAGGAGGCGGCTAATACATTTAAATTGACCATCAGGAAGGCAAGAACAGAAATTCTTATGAAACACGTATTCATAATGGCCAATATGATTCCATGGACATGTTTGCTATCCTTAGGGAATTGGAGAAACCAGATTTTAAACATCAGGAATCCATATGTAAAGATAAGGAGTGGTGCCATGGTTACTAAAACCAAAAAAATCAAAATGTTATTAAGCAAACCTCTAATACTCGGCTAAATAAAATACCTAAGTTCCGACAGAGACAAAATTCCACAGAAGTGCAACCTATACCGGAGTTTAATTTTAGGAGCATTATGGGAGATCAGCTCTGCACTATTTTTGTTAAGCTTAAGCCATCCACCTGCAAAGGGGACCAGTTTCCAGCCACTGCTATCAAGTCCTTCTCGGAGCTCCTGATTACCTCTGTCACCAGGATTGTGAACACTTAATTTAGAGAGTGCAGAGTTCCCATTATATTGAAGGGTGCTTGGATCACCCCCTGCTTAAGAAACCTCATCAGGATCCCAAAATCGCTCCCAATTATCAACCAATATCCAACTCTCCCTCATTTTGAAGGTAATGGATAGAGTGGCCTATGAACAACTTTTAGGCCATATAAAAGACCATCCGATTGTGAATGAAGGTCAGTCTGGTTTTAGACCAGGATTCAGCACTGAATCAGCGTTGCTGGAACTAAAATCTAATATGATGACAAACATTAATGAGGGCACAGCAATGTTGCTGATGTCTTTACATCGATCAGCAGCATTTGATTTAGTGGATCATCCCCTTCGCCGAATAGACTACAGAATGTTGCTAATTCCAGTAACCAAACAAGGAATTGGATGCAGTCATTCCCAGGGATGAGGATGATGCGGGTTTGTAGCAAGCAAGCAGAAGCAGACCCGGTCCCACTTAGCTACTAGGGTTCCTCAAGGGGCATCCTTATCCCCGGTCTTATACAATCTCTTCACCGCTCCCTTCTTTCACATGCTAGAGGAGAAAAAGATCTGCTTTTCAAATTATGCAGATGATTTGCAATGTCTCATCCCACTGACAGGCATTTATGTGAAAGACGCCTAAGCAGTATCTAAGATGTGTGACCTAAGACGTGAATGGATGGACATGAATGGGCTGGCTCTGAATCATGGCAAGACGGAACTCATGATCATTGGTTCCAGGCCAAGACTTGCTAAATTTGACACAGAGTACGAATCTTTCCGCATCGCGAATCACGATAGTCCCACGCAAGAAAAAATAAAAATGTTAGGAGTTACTCTTGATCAAATCCTGAGCATGTCTGCTCAGGTTAATAGTCTTGTCTCAGCGTCTGCCTATTATATGAGCCTCCTATCGCACATCCGCCCTTTCTTATCTCAAAAGGGCTGTGAAAAGATTGCCTGAGCCATCATTTCATCTTAAATTGATTATTGTGGCTCGCTTCTCGCAGGGGTAGGAACAACTGAACTAGCCAAACTTCAAGTGGTGCAGAATAGTACCATTAGAGTGATCATTGGGATGCAAAAGTATGCACATGTGTCTGAGGTGAGAAAACAGCTGCACTGGCTTCCTGCTGTGGAGAGGATAGATGTTAGGCTTCTCACCATCACGTATAGATCCCTTAATGGATCCTACCCTGCCTAAATCGCTGACAGCCTAAAAAGCAAACCGGCAGTGTGCTCGCTCCGCTCGAGTGATGCAAAACATTTGGAAATTTTGGATAAAGTAGCATACCTACAAATCCAGCACCATCTGGAACAAAATCACCTCCTAGGAGTTTGTCAGTCTGGTTTCAGACCTGAGCATGCTACTGAGACTGCACTCCTAGACCTCAAGGCACAAATAGACACACTGAGAGACAAAGGTAAGACAGCACTCCTACTACTCCTTGACCTCTCAGCCGCGTTCAATTTGGTAGACCACACTATATTTTGCAACCACCTGGTCTCCACAGCCTGCTTCTCCCAGGAGGCAGTCACCTGGATCCAGTCCTTCCTTAATAACAGGACAATGCGAGTCTTCTCGCCCCTAGCAGCCGCGGACCCTTCACCTATATCATGCGGTGTACCCCACGGCTCCTGAGTATCACCCACTCTGTACAACATCTTCACAAAGCCCCTTTTTGATGATCTAGATGGCCTGGGTATCACCTACACTAACTATGCCGATGATACACAGATCCTCATCCCGTTTACGGGAGATTATGACAAGGATTTGGCCTTTGTGAACAGAGTTTACCTCTTCATCCAGGCATGGATGGCCTCCCACGGTCTATGCCTAATTGATGACAAAACAGAACTTTTCATTCTAGGCACACCTTCCAACATCAAAAAAACTAGGTCCTAACTACGCCTCCCTCATAAAAGACATCAACATTACTGTGGCCAAGGTAGTTAAAACACTTGGTTTCTACATAGACTCCGCACTCACCTTTAGTAAACAAGTTAATGCTATGGCCTCGGCCACCTCCTACACCTGCAAGCTAATCAGAGCAGCCAAGCCCTTCCTCTCACCAAACAACTGCATCACATTAGCACAAGCCCTAATCTTATCCAAACTGGATTACTGTAACGCCTTATACATAGGCAGTAACAAATACATCACTTCCAAAATTCAGACTCTTCAGAACAATGCCCTGAGAGCGGCCTTAAGTTTCCCTAAAAATGCCCACATATCCAACCTTAGGAGATCCGTCTACTGGCTCTCCACTAAAGATAAAATCCTCCTCAAAACGGCATCCCTGCCACATAAATGCCTCCACCACGCAGCCCCACAATACCTCACAGACAGATTCACTAGACAAACAGCTTCTCGCCCACTAAGAAAAGCCAACTCTAACCTCCTACTAGTATCGAGATTCAAGCTTACTAAGTCCGGTGGGAGTAGCTTCCCTGTTAAAGCAGCACAATATTGGAACTCCCTGCCCCCTGCCTTAAGGGAAGACCTACCCTATCCACAATTCAGATCTAGTCTCATCCATTGGCTAGAGGAAAATGATGTCTGACCCCGCCTAACCTGCATCCGCCCTAGTACCTGATGTATATATGAGACCTCAATGCTTTTGTTATATTTATGCGCTCCACATTTATTTTCATGCGACTTACTGTATATAACTAATTGCCTCAACTGTTGTTTCATGCATACAGCATTGTAACCCCAGCTGTACTTATTTTTGTCCACTGTGTAACCTAACCTTAACAACCCTCTTTATGTTTTTGGGCCCAAATACCTCCAGGTCTGGTGCTCAATATAAATTATAAAACAAACAAACAAACAAACAAATTCCGAAAACCATACTTGAATTGCTAAGAAGGAGGACTTTCTGGGTGGCTGCCAGGGCCAAATTGAATGCATTATCTTTGGATCTAAGAAACTGTCCTACTTTGGAAGTACAAAAAAAACAACTCGGCTTGCCCCGTGTTAGCTCCCTGAATCTGCTTTTCTGATCACTTGGCGCCCATATGCCTCCGCGCCTCTTGGTTGCACCTTACAAATAATTTAATGCAATATAATGTAATGATGTGAATGTTCGTGGTGACTGGCCTCCGAGATAGTGAGTTTCTCGGCCAAGTAGAGTAACTCACCCAAGCTTATGTAGGCGTGTGTGTATGTAACCCACCCAAGCTTATGTAGGCGTGTGTGTATGTAACTCACCCAAGCTTATGTAGGCGTGTGTGTATGTAACTCACCCAAGCTTATGTAGGCGTGTGTGTGTGTAACTCACCCAAGCTTATGTAGGCGTGTTTGTATGTAACTCACCCAAGCTTATGTAGGCGTGTGTGTGTGTAACTCACCCAAGCTTATGTAGGCGTGTGTGTGTGTAACTCACCCAAGCTTATGTAGGCGTGTTTGTATGTAACTCACCCAAGCTTATGTAGGCGTGTGTGTGTAACTCACCCAAGCTTATGTAGGCGTGTGTGTGTGTAACTCACCCAAGCTTATGTAGGCGTGTGTGTGTGTAACTCACCCAAGCTTATGTAGGCGTGTGTGTGTGTAACTCACCCAAGCTTATGTAGGCGTGTGTGTGTGTATGCACCTGTCTCTGTCCCACTAAGGGATGGAATAGTTCGGGAATTCACGACTATACAATTAGGGTGATTTTACCACATAACGATGAGGTACTTGGTGTCGTCAAAATAAAAACACTTTAATTGCCACAATTCACTGTACTTGTCTACAGCACGTTCTAGAAAAATCATCACTACAATCCCCAGAATGCACCTTGCTGGTTTACTGGAAGACTTGGAGCATAAATTAGCATTTTCCCACACAACATTCACCATAGAGCACAGTTTTGGTTGCAATTCTGCAAGCATTGAAATAGGAAATGTCTCTTTATACTCTTCCCGAGACATTATTGCTGGCGTCCATTCTGCAGAAAAATAAACTACATTTCCCACACTGCAATACACTGGTGCACTGGGAGGCCTAGAACCAAAACGTGAATTCTTATGTTGCTTTAAGCGACCAAAGCTAGCAAATGTCTAAAACACGCCAGAGTGTGCCTTGGGGGGCTTTGCAGAATGTGTGCAGGGGATTTCCCATATGCAATGCTCTTGGGGGTCCTGTGTGCAGGATCAGGGAGAGTTGCATTCAGCCGTGTGCAACAGTGTATGGCGAGATTTTTCCTTCACCTTGCTGTCTTTTTCCACTCCCGCCTTCTCACAGCCACTGCCACTTGAAACCACCAGACACCTGCAAACAGTGTCAATGGACCCCCACCCCCTAGCCACACTCTAGCCCTGGAAGACTCTGGAAGCTGACACGCAGCAACAGAGCTCTGTGTACTGGTACCCACACACCTTGAGTGTTTGCCAGGAGCATTAGGGAGATGTGCATTAAGTGTTGGTGAGCTTTGGCTAAAGGAGCAAAGCCGGATCTCCGCCATCTTGCAGGAACGTAAGGTACCTGAACACAGGAACAATAAGGCTATTGCCCGTCGTGAGCCTGTCTGGGTCCGTATGGGCATTGGGCCCCCACACGCTACTGTATCCACCTGCTTGCTTGTTCCCATATTCTGTTCACAGTATTAATTGCTTAGCATACATGTCTGGTGAACCTAGCTACTGTAAGGCATTGTACCTAACCCTGCTGTAACTCTGCTGACCCCAAGCTTGATAACACTGTGACCAATGTAATTGCACTGTTATAGGCTTCTGCATTTATCCTGAATCTAGATCAGCTATGCACACTTTAATCCTTGCCCTGTGCTCATGCCGACCTTAGCCTTATGACCATTGTGACCACGGCAACATTACTGCATTAAGGAACCCGCGACTACTCTGTTTTTTTTTGGTGCTAGTTTGACTTCAGCTACCTGTGCATTTATGCCTATATCGAATCTAGATAGCTATGCATACCTGAACCTAGCTCCAGTGCTTATGCCTTTGCAACTACTGCAGCTGCTCTGCACCGAGGCTCCAACGCACATCTTCAACAGAGTTATCTATGCACTGGTGCTTATTCTGAATGTAGGTATTTCTGCATCTGTGCCTATTTCGAATTTAGACATTTTTGATTTGGTGCCCATTTCAAATCTTGATTTCTGCGCATACTTTGAATGTAGCTCCTATGCCCATGTTGACCCATGCCTCTGTGACCACTGCATCAATCTTGCATCTGGGTATCTATGCCCATCTTGCATCTGGGTATCTATGCCCATCTTGCATCTGGGTATCTATGCATCTGTGCCTAGCCTGATTTTGATATTTGCGCATACCTGAACCTACCTTAATGCCACACCTATGACTAGCTAGCTATGTCACACACAAACTATGCATTTTCCTCTGATCTACACTGTCCTACTGAGGACTATCCTATATCTATTAAGGATATTAGAATATAGCATGCCTTCACACATGCATGCATATGCAAGGCTCCACAACAAACCCCTTTGTCTAAATGGCCTGACTACAAGACCTTGTTGTCTTCTCCAAAGAAACCTCAAACTCCACGCCAGACTTCCCAAAATGTATGAACCTCTAGCCAAAATCTCATATACTCTCCCTAACAACACTACTAGAAACCCAAGAGGCCAGCAGCCTCACTCTAAAGCCCCCGCTCACAAAGTCACCAATACGCAGCACCCACTCCAACTTAATAGTCGAATTAATCAAGACTGCAACACCCACCCTAAGTGCTACCCCAACACCCAGGCACTACCCTTGGAGCCCACACAGACCAACATAAAAGGAGCTCTAATCCATGCCCGCTCTATGGTGGCCCACGCAACCGAAATAGCCGACCTTCTCCTTACGGAAAACATGTATTTCCTTGCTATCACTGAATCCTGGCGGCACTGCGAACAAATCTGGAGACTAGAGCCTTCTGACAGCAACAAAAATAACCTTAGCAAACTAGCCTCCCTCTACAAAAAAGAGATTATCCTTGCCAAACCAGAATTATACAACCAGCGCATCGCCCAAGCCAACTCCAATACTAAGGAACTGTTCACTATCCTCAAAGAGATAGAAACGCCTATCCAAGCCCCAGATACCTGCCTTAAAGACAAAAGCTGGTGCACCCGTATTCAGAACATCCTATCTAGTAAAATATCGACTCTCCAAGCCAAGATCAATAATAAAAAAGAAACCCTTCTTCTTGCACTCAATCCATATAAAATCTCCACACCCATGCCCTTGACTACCCCGCCTACCATCCCTCATACTATATCCACACCCCATTTCCACTTCAAGAAAGTATCCATCCTTGAAGTTGAAAAAGTCATCCTTACCCTCAAACCTTCCAACTGTCACGGCGAACTGTGCCGAGCACAAATCATAAATCCTTGATCAAATCATAAAAGATGCTGCACGTGACCTCTCCTATTTCTCACCAAACTTATAAATGCCTCATTCTCCACTGGTGCCATTCCCCAGAACCTGAAACAGTCATGGATCCTCCCTCTCCTCAAAAAACAAACACTCATCCCCTCCATACTCACAAATTATCGCCCCATCACCACAGTTCCATTCCTGATTAAAATCTTAGACAAGGTGGCATATCTCCAGATCCAACGATATCTGGAATGCAACCATCTCCTTGGAGTGTGCCAGTCAGGTTTTAGACCACAAAATGGAACGGAAACTGCGCTCATCGACCTCAAAGCACAAATAGACGCCTTGAGAGATAATGGTACGATAGCACTATTACTGCTACTTGTCTTCTCAGCGGCTTTGAACCTGGTCGACCATAAGATTCTCTGTAACCATCTGGACTCTGCCGTTCACTTCTCACAAGAAGCGATAGGATGGAATCAATCCTTCTTTGACAATAGAACAATGCGGGCCTTCTTATCCTTAGCAGCCGCTGACCCCATACCCATCACTTGTGGTGTGCCCGAGGGCTCCTGTGTTTCTCCTACTCTGTACAACATCTTTATGAAGCCCCTTTTTGATGATCTAGATGGCCTGGGTATCACCTACACCAACTATGCGGATGATACAAAGATCCTCATCCCGTTGACGGGAGATTACAACAAGGATTTGGCCTTTGTGAATAGAGTGTACCTCATCACCCAGGCATGGATGGCCTCCCATGGTCTATGCCTGAATGATGACAAAATGGAACTCCTCATTCTCGGCACCCCTGTTAACCTCCACAAATTAGGCCAGCTCTAGTCGAACTTTAAAATAGACAATGATGCCATCACAGTAGCCAAGGAAGTCAAAACCCTTGGATTCTATCTAGACTCTACTTTAAACGTCAAAAAACAAATTAACTCCATGGCCTCAGCTACAGCTTACACCTGTAAGCTAAGTAGAGCAGCTAAATCCTTCCTTTCACCTTAAAATTGCATTACCTTAGCAAGAGCCCTTGTCTTATACAAACTGGTTTATTGTAATGTTTTATATGTGGGGAGCAATAAATACATCACCAATAAGATCCAGATTCTTCAAAACAATGCCCTGTGGGAAGCCCTAAGCATCCCCAAGAAAGCCCAAATATCTGACCTTAGAAGAGCTAACAACTGGCTCTCTACAAAGGATAACATTCTTCTCAAAACAGCATCCCTGACACATAAATGCCTACACCATGCTGCCCCACAATACCTCATTGCCAGATTCTCCAGACAATCATCCAATCGCCCTTCGAGAACAGCCAACACCAACCTTCTACTAGTGCCTAGATTTAATGGCATTAAGACAGGCAGAAGCAGCTTTCCGGTCAAACTGCCCAATACTGGAACTCGCTCCCACTGACTCTTAGAAAAGGACTACATTATCTTCGCTTTAGATCCATCCTTAACTGGATTAAGGAAAACGACATCTGACACCTCACTATTTTCAGATAACACTACTTGCCCTACCTGTATACACTGCACATATTTGCTTTCTTGATGTAAACTGCCTTAATTATGTATTTAATGCATGCTACCTTACAGCAATGTAACCGAAGCTGAACAACCCTTATTGCCTTATTATGTATGTGCTGTTTATTACTTGACAGCAATGTAAGCAAAGCTAAACAACCCTATGTTGCCTTCTGCGCCCTTATACCTTCGGGTCTGGCACGCATTATAAATATTAGAACACACAAACAAACTAATATCTGGCTGCACCTGGCAAATTAGACTGGAGCTCTGCACATGCTGCTGCTTGCTCGGGTGTCGGTTTCTGCACCCAACCAGTGATGATGCAGGAGTTACGCTCTAGCAGTAACTCACCAAATGAGGCTGTGCCTGGCATATCATGCCCGCATGTGTGAAAGTGAGGCTGTCCCTGGGCATATCATGCCATCACGTGCACATGTGTGGCTGTCCCTGGGCATATCATGCCAGCACGTTTGCAAGTGAGGCTGCGACTGACATATCAGGCCCACACGTGTGCAAGTGAGGCTGCCCCTGGGCATATCATGCCTGCACGTGCGCAAGTGAGGCTGCCCGTGGGCATATCATGCCATCACGTGCACACATGCGACTGTCCCTGGGCATATCATGTCAGCACGTGTGTAAGTGAGGCTGCGCCTGGCATAACATGCCCGCACGTGTGCAAGTGAGGCTGTCCCTGGGCATATCATGTCAGCACGTTTGCAAGTGAGGCCGCGCCTGGCATATCATGCCCACACGCGTGCAAGTGAGGCTGCCCCTGGGCATATCATGCCTGCACGTGTGCAAGTGAGGCTGTCCCTGGGCATATCATGCCAGCACGTGCACACGTGCGGCTGTCCCTGGGCATATCATGCCAGCACGTGTGCAAGTGAGGCTGCCCCTGGGCATATCATGCCATCACGTGCACACATGCGGCTGTCCCTGGGCATATCATGTCAGCACGTATGTAAGTGTGGCTGCGCCTGTCATAACATGCCCGCACGTGTGCAAGTGAGGCTGCCCCTGGGCATATCATGCCATCACGTGTACACGTGCGGCTGTCCCTGGGCATATCATGCCAGCACGTGTGCATATGCGACTGCATGAGTCTCATTATAGCAGCAACTCACCAAATGAGGCTGCGCCTGGCATATCGTGTCAGCACATGTGTAAGTGAGGCTGTCCCTGGGCATATCATGTCAGCACATGTGTGAAGCTGTCCCTGGGCATATCATGCCAGCACGTGTGCATATGCGACTGCATGAGTCTCATTATAGCAGTAACTCACCAAATGAGGCTGCACCTGGCATATCGTGTCAGCACATGTGTAAGTGAGGCTGTCCCTGGGCATATCATGCAAGCACGTGTGCATATGGGACTGCATGAGTCTCATTATAGCAGCAACTCACCAAATGAGGCTGTCCCTGGGCATGTCATGTCAGCACGTGTGCAAGTGAGGCTGTCCCTGGGCATATCATGCCAGCACGTGCACACGTGCAGCTGTCCCTGGGCATATCATGCCAGCACGTGTGCATATGCGACTGCATGAGTCTCATTATAGCAGTAACTCACTAAATGAGGCTGCGCCTGGCATATCGTGTCAGCACATGTGTAAGTGAGGCTGTCCCTGGGCATATCATGCCAGCACGTGTGCATATGCGACGGCATGAGTCTCATTTTAGCAGCAACTCACCAAATGAGGCTGTGCCTGGCATATCGTGTCAGCACATGTGTACGCGAGGCTATCCCTGGGCATATCATGCCAGTGTGTATGTATGTGAGGTCATTCCCAGGTATACTATGTAAGCCTATGTAGATGTGAGATTGTCCCTGGTCATATCATACCACTGCATGTGCATGTGAGGCCATATCTCGGTACACTATGTCAGCATGTATGCATGTGAGGCCATCACCGGGTATACTATGTCAGCCCGTGTACATGTGAGGCTGTCCATGGGCATATCATGCCAGCATGTGTGCATGTGGTTCCATCCCCGGTTATACTATGTCAGCACGTGTACATCTGAGGCTGTCCATGGGCATATCATGCCAGCACATGTGTACGTGAGGTCAACCCCGGATATACTATGTCAGCCCATGTACATGTGAGGTTGTCCCTGGGCACATCATACCACTGCGTGTGCATGTGAGGCCATCCCTGGGTACACGATGTGAGCATGTGAGGCCATTGCCAGTTATACTATGTCAGCTCGTGTACACGTGCGGCTGTCCCTGGGCATATCATGCCAGCACGTGTGCAAGTGAGGCTGCCCCTGGGCATATCATGCCATCACGTGCACACATGCGGCTGTCCCTGGGCATATCATGTCAGCACGTGTGTAAGTGAGGCTGCGCCTGGCATAACATGCCCGCACGTGTGCAAGTGAGGCTGTCCCTGGGCATATCATGCCATCACATGTACACGTGCGGCTGTCCCTGGGCATATCATGCCAGCACGTGTGCAAGTGAGGCTGCCCCTGGGCATATCATGCCATCACGTGCACACGTGCGGCTGTCCCTGGGCATATCATGCCAGCACATGTGCATGTGGTTCTATCCCCGGCTATACTATATCATCCCATATACATGTGAGGCTGTCCCTGGGTATATTCTGCAGTCACGTGTGCATGTCTCCAGAGCTCTGATTCTCTCTAGGCTGGACTACTGCAGCAGCCTTTTTTTTAAATCTGCCTGCCTCTACTCTCCACCCTCTGCAACTCATCCAGAACATGACTGTGAGACTTGTCCTTGGCCTCAAGCCCAGGGATCGTATCTCTCCAGGACTGAAATCTCTGCACTGGGTCCCATTGGCTGCGAGGATTAAGTCCAAAACCCTCTGCATTGTCCACAAGGCCTTCTGCGGCCTGGGGCCTCGATACCTTCAACTCTCTCTTTCCAAATATCTTCCTTCTCGAGGTCTTCGCTCATCAGCCTCCAACTCCCTCAGGGTCAGTCGCTTCTCCAAGGAACGAGTTGGTGGTAGATCTCTTTCCTCGGCTGGTGCCTCCCTCTGGAACAGCATCCCTGCCTCCCTTAAACTTGAGGAAAACCATCTCCGGTTCCGGAACACCTCAAAACCTTTCTCTTTGCTTCTGCTTTCTCTCCTCCTCTTCTCTGCTGACCTCCTGGCTGAAAATGCACGGGTCACCTGGCTACTCTCTGTTCTCGGGCTCAGGTCCCCTCCCCACCAGTTGCACACCTTCAGTGCCCCCTTGGAAACCATGGCAATCCGGGGGTGTTGCTGTATCCCTACAGCCCCCTACCAACACTTGACACCTGATGTCTGCACTTACCCTTGCACCAGCCACTGGCTGGCCGCTCTTATTTATTGTTACTATTTATTTACTGTTTAACCCTTGTACTGCACTTCACACTCCCCTTTCCCCCTGCACTTTTCCCTTCCCCCCTCCCCTGCACTTGCGGCATCTCAATGACACCTGGCCTAGTAGGAAGGTTGTCTGTCCTCCCTGTGTTCCCCTCCCTTGCCTCGTCGCGCCTGGAAACACTTGTGTATAGGCGCATTATAAATGCCATATCATAGCATCATATCATATGAGGCCATCGCCGGGTATACTATATGCCAGCCCATGTACATGTGGGGCCGTCCCTGGGAATATTATGCCAGCCCATGTGAATGTGATTCCATCCCTGGGTATACTGTGTCAGCCCGTGTGCATGTGAGGCTGTCCAGAGTCGTCTTTATGGGAGGGCAAAAGGGGCACTTGCCCCAGGCCCCCACCTTGGAGGGGGTCCCACAAGACTGCATGATCTTTTGAAGTCAGTTTCCATTGTTGACCCAACGTTAATGGCACATGTTGGGATATATGATGGCTGCTGCTGAGGTTAAACCTATTGCCCGTCTTCTGTTGATGAGAAATGTCTGCTCTGATTACTTCATCCTCTAATGCTTTCTGTGTTCACTGTACTATACATAGTTTGTGCATTCACTATATCACACCTCCTGCAGCATTCTCACCTTTCTGTGGGGACCCTCTTGATCATGTGCAACAGCCAAAGATGAAATGCACATTGATACATTTGTGTGCTGAAATGGTTCAGGTGATAGCTTAGTGTGTTAAGCACTCATTGCAGAGGTGTCTGTGTTCATGTGCAAGATTACAAAACCAATTCCAGCAAGGCCGACTCAGCCTTTCCTACGTTGGAAGTCGATAAACCTGCATGTATATGTACTTTGTTTTGTAGCACAGCAGGTTCTATTATCGGCACCGTAACTGCACCAGATAGCAGTTGCTATAGAAACAAAAACCATGAATATGGTGACGATCTAGAAATCAGAAATCAGATTCTTCAGACGGGTGGTTGTAAAACCTAGGCAGACACCCCAAATGATGAGAATAAGTGTTAGTCTGGATAGGTGATTATGTAACCAATCAAGACTGTGAAACCAAGGCATTAATTCTCAGGTCCTGGCTTTGTTAGCAGATGATACAGTGATCCTAGACAAATCATGTTATATTACTGACAGTACTGTGCTGTCTTCTGTGAAAAAAGGTTTGCCTTCTCACATGCCGGTAGCATTATTTAGCCTATTATCTGATCTTTCCTTTTAAAAAGGCCATCTGAGTGGGAGGGGTTCTACACAGAAGAAAGTGACCAGATATTGCAGGTCTCTGGCAAGCACATTTTAAGGTCTGCTCATTTGACAGAAAAATAGTTTGCTTTTTTGTACAATTCAAAGGTTTGTCTGCATTTTTATAAATAACAATTTCACAAGCCTGTGTTTTTAGCGTATTTAAAGCTTTAAAATACAAAAGAGAACCCCAGATAAAATATTTTAAGATCACATCAATTAGAATGCTTGTACTTTAATACTTCCCTTGATGATGGAGACAATGAAGCTAGACTCATTGCCATTTTACATAGTACGCTTCGATAAAACTTGGTATTTAAAATACTGTCATGTTGGGTTACGCGATTTGTGTACTTTCCACGTCACTTCTATAAAATTGCATTGTCTTAGTTCATGGTAAGAATTGGAAAAGAAAATGGCAGAATTTGCAGAATGGGCCCGGATTCCAGCATCACTTCCTAACCAATGTGTGATCCTCATCTCATTTAATCTCATATTGCCTAATTTGTTAAAATTACCAGACCCATAACCTTTTAAAAATGTCACCCTTCAGAGTGATTTTGTTCTCAAGGTATGGTCTTCAAAAAAGCCTCACACTTGCTTGCAATGGCTATAGTGTTACTTCCCCTATAATAATAGTGAGCATTTATATATTGCACACCACGTCTTTCTTTGCTCTCCAATGGTTACACTACTTGAAAAATATGCCCTTTTAATCTCAGTCTCAGACACCTTCCTAGAAGCTTCTAATCTTCATTTACTATCTATGCTATGACATGTGTAGCTTTCTTCTTGCTTCCAATTGGTCTCCTGCATCAATGTTTAAGCATGTTTGCATTATGTGAGGGAGCTAATCTGAGTTGTCTATTCAGGATTATGTGCACCTTTTTCATATGATTTGTGTCCTGCACTCATACTATGGCCAGTATACCTTCCTTGTGGCTGCTAGTGATGAAATGTGTCCTGTACCTCTGCTACAACACAAGTACCCTTATCGTGGACTGCTAATGTTGTCCTTGAAATGCTACTTCTTTATCATTCTGATTATAGTAAGAATAAAGAGGGTAATGGGACTGAAAGGAAGATATGATATGATATGGCATTTATAACGTGCCTATGAACAAGTGCTTCAAGGCACGACGAGGCAAGGGAGGGGAACAGAGGGAAGCCAAAGGCAGCGATCTTACTAGGCCAGGTGTCATTCAGATCACGCAAGTGCGTGTGAAGGGGGCAGGGACAGTGCAGTACTAGATGAGAACAAAGTAAGTAACGCCCAGCATGTGACAAGTGCAGTACAAGATGATAACAATAAGTGAGTAGCGACCAGCACGTGGCAAATGCATTGGTAAGTGCAGACAAGGGTCAGGGGCTGGTAGGGGGACTGTAGGGATAGGGAAACAGTCCTCAAGTACAGGGTTTGCCAGGTGGGCAGTGCAGGTGTGAGGCAATGGCAGGGGAGGGACATGGGCCTGAGCTCAAAGGGTGTCTAGGTAGCCAGTGTGGTTTGGGTTTCAGCCACGAGGTTAGCAGAGGTGAGGAGGAGACAAAGCAGAAGCAAAGAGAAAGGTTTTGAGGTGCTTCCGGAACTGGAGATGGTTCTCCTCAAGTTTAAGGGAGGCAGGGGGGCTGTTCCAGAAGTAGGCACCAGCCGAAGAAAGAGATCTACCCCCAACTCGTTGCTTGGAGAAGCAACTGACCCTGAGGGAGTTGGAGGCGGATGAGCAAAGAGCTCGAGAAGGAAGATATTTAGGAAGAGAGAGTTGAAGGTATAGAGGCCCCAGGCCCCAGAAAGCCTTGTGGACAATGCAAAGGCTTTTCAACTTAATCCTCGCAGACACTGGGAGCCAAGGCAGAGATTTCAGTCCTGGAGAGATAGGATCCCTGAGCTTGAGGCCAAGGACAAGTCTTGCAGTCCTGTTTTGGATAAGTTGCAGAGGGCGGAGAGTAGAGGCAGGTAGATTTAGAAAGAGGATTTTGCAATAGTCCAGCCTAGAGAGAACCAGAGCTCTGGAGACAGTGAGCTTCTGGGGGAAGGAGAGGAAGGACGAATCCCTCGGAGGAGGTGCAGCTGGTAGTGTGACTTCTTAGAGACGTCAGAGATGTGAGGAGAGAAGGAGAGTGTGGAGTCGAAGATGACCCCAAGGTTTTTAGCCTTGCAAGTGGGAGTTGGAAGAGGGCCAAGAGAGGCCGAAGAACCTACGCTTGTTTTGCTAGGCAGCATATCAAGTTATGAGTGTTGATTGGGATATGGGGGTGGGGGGTACGACGTGACCAGATATTCAGACCCCTTAATTCGTCTTTGTTTGGTGGATGGGGGCCCCACAGGTGTCCCTGCCCCGGGCCCCAAAAATGCTTAAAATGGCCCTGAGGCTGTCCATGAGAATATCATGCCAGCACATGTGAATGTGGTTCCATCCCCGGGTATACTCATGCCAGCACGTGTGAAGGTGGTTCCATCCCCGGGTATACTATATGCCAGCCCGTGTGCATGTGAGGCTCTCCCTGGGCATATCATGCCAGCACGTGTGAATGTGTTTCATATGATTTCAGGGCAAGGCAGATCTATTGGTCTTGTCGACACTAATTTTACAGTATATAAAGCACGCCCTCTCTTCTTACACTCCGCTGCAGAGGCTGGGAGAGTGCATTTCACAAGTGCATAGTCATATGGTAGAGACCCTGGGTGAAACGGCAGTACTCACCTCCCGGGCACAGGAGGCACTCTCCCTCCTGGCTCAGTCCAGTGGCCGGGCTGTATGTCCCTGGTGGGCAGGGAGTCCGACTTCCTCCTCCGGCCTCTGGACAGTAGAAGCCTGGCGGACACGGGGTGATGGTGGCGTCCACACAATGATATCCGACGGGGCAAGGGGTGCATTGAGACTGGCCTGTGGGGGTTCAAGAGCCAACAGAGATTGGGATTAAAAGAACAACCTGACAGCAATCCAAGCAGCAGGGGGCGCAGGGGTGCAACTCCTCACTACTCATCTGAAGACCCGCGGTTCACCACATGACCCTTGACCCTGTTCTTTGTGATCTCTCCTGTTTACTCCCCAAAACTAAAGCAGTTGGTGTCGTGTAAGGACACCAGATCCTTTTCTACCTCTCCTGGGCTACCCCCACGTGTGACCCCTTGCCCTGATGTAGTGTGTCTCTGCAGAGGTCCATTGTGGTGTGCCTGCAGTGTGCACTCTCCCACCCTCTGCCACGCGGTATAAAGACGCCTGGTACTGTGCAGTGTGTTTCCCGCTCACATCCGGTGATGGTGGCTACACTATTTCCTCATGGCATGGCTGGCTCGTGTGCACTGGCACATGGCCGCCTGCCTTCTTAGTGCACCTGCAATGCAATGCTCTTTGATGTGCACCTATTTGCTGGCATGCAACTTCTGATAGCACTGGACCTCTGCCGAATGCCCTCGGACCTCACCGTTTTTCCTCATCCGTTTTGGAGGCTAAGCTGCAACACCATGGGCCTCATTATAACATTGGCGGAATGGGTTAACGGGTGCCGCTAATGGATGCAGAACCATTAAACCCATTCCGCCTCATTACGAGGTCCCCTCGCGGGACACGATGTGGACGTCTGGTTTTACCAGACGTCCTTACCGGGTCCCGCGAGGGGACCAGGGAGCTAACAACGGGCCGGTGGTAATCGGCCCGTTGTTAGCTCCCTGCACCCATTCCCATTGAGCCCTAAGGGGGCTTGAATGGGAATGGGGAAGGTCCGGGCCCAGGTTCCCTGTTGGGGGAATTACCGGGCCCTCCAAACTCGGAATGGCCCGGTAATTCCCCATTCAGGGAATCGGACCCGGTTTTGGTGCGAGCCATGCCCTTATTAAGGGCATGGCTACCGCCAAATGTAATGAGGCCCCATGTGTATTAATTTCAAACACCTTTGTTTATTAACCACCTGGCAGCGGTGCCACTGTGCTGGCATTGCTACCCTTCACCCCAAGTCTAATGAACCCTATCTGCCTCCTGCTTAGCTGTCCTCTCTAACATTACCTCATCCGGCTGCTGTGTCACTGCTGTGTCACTGCTGTGTCACTGCTGTCCACCACCTCAAGTCTTCAGATCTCTGACATGCCTGCTTCCTGCTAAGCTCTCCCTGTGCAAACTATCTCGACCACATCATTATTTATTAACCACCTGGCTGTGTCACTGCTGTGTCACTGCTGTATCATTGCTGTGTCACTGCTGTCCACCACCCCCAAGTCTTCAGATCCCTGACCTGCCCGCTTCCTGCTAAGCAGACCCCTCGCAAACTACCTCGACCCCATCATTGTTTATTAACCACCTGGCTGTGTCACTGCTGTGTCATTACTGTGTCAGTGCTGTCCACCACCCCTAGTCTTCAGATCCCTGGCATGCTCGCTTCCTGCTATGCAGCCCCCTCGCACACTACCTCGACCCATCATTGTTTATTAACCACCTGGCTGTGTCAATGCTGTGTCATTGCTGTCCACCACCCCCAAGTCTTCAGATCCCTGGCATGCTCGCTTCCTGCTAAGCAGCCCCCTCGCAAACTACGTCGACCCCATCATTGTTTATTAACCACCTGGCTGTGTCAATGCTGTGTCATTGCTGTCCACCACCCCCAAGTCTTCAGATCCCTGGCATGCTCGCTTCCTGCTAAGCAGCCCCCTCGCAAACTACGTCGACCCCATCATTGTTTATTAACAACCTGGTTGTGTCACTGCTGTGTCACTGCTGTCTATAAAAAAGGGGGTACTGGGAGTCCCTCTGCCAGACATTAGTCCTGGTTATGAGAGCCTTACCCAGATTATTTTGCTCACTATCTTTCACTGAGGAGAAATATCCAAAACATATCAGTCTTTGTCCTGCCCTGGGGCAGTTCAGCACCGAAATGCTAAGCAATTCTCCTCTGAACAAGAGTACCAACAGCAACCCCAGACACGTGTTTGGGTCTGGTTGGACCTCATCAGTAGGACGGAGCTGTGTCTCTCTAATAATAGTGAGAAAGGGGTCCACGTCTGGATTCCCCTAGTAACTTAGGGTGACCTAAAATTACTTAAATTATGCAAATTAACAAGGGGAGGTCCTGGGAGTCCCTCTGCCAGACATTAGTCCTGGTTACGAGAGCCTTACCCAGATTCTTTTGCTCACTATCTTTCACAGAGGAGAAATATCCAAAACATATCAGTCTTTGTGCTGCCCTGGGGCAGTCCAGCACCGAAATACTAGGCAATTCTCCTGTGAACAAGAGTACCAACAGCTTCCCCAGACACGTGTTTCACGTATCCACCACCTCCAAGCCTTCAGACCCCTGACCTGCCCGCTTCCTGCTAAGCTGCCCCCTTGCACACTACCTCGACCCCATCATTGTTTATTAACCACCTGGCAGTGTCACTGCTGTGTCACTGCTGTGTTATTGCTGTATCACTGCTGTCCATCACCCCAAGTCTTCAGACCCCTGGCATGCTCGCTTCCTGCTAAGCAGCCCCCTTGTGCACTCGCTCACCCCCACTTTACTTTATTAACCACCGGGCTGTGTCACTGCTGTGTCACTGCTGTCCACCACCCCAAGTCTTCAGACCCCTTACCTGCCCGCTTCTTGCTAAGCAGCCCTCTCGCACACTTCCTCGACCCCATCATTGTTTATTAACCACCTGGCTGTGTCATTGCTGTGTCACTGCTGTGCCACTGCTGTCCACCACCCCAAGTCTTCAGACCCCTGACCTGCCTGCTTCTTACTAAGCTGCCCCCTTGCACACTTCCTGGACCCCATCATTGTTTATTAACCACCGGGCTGAGTCACTGCTGTGTCACTGATGTGTCATTGCTGTGTCACTGCTGTGTCACTGCTGTCCACCACCCCAAGTCTTCAGACCCCTGACCAGCCCGCTTCTTAATAAGCTTCCCCCTTGCACACTCACTCACCCCCACCATTCGTTATTAACCATCTGGCTGTGTCACTGCTGTGTCACTGCTGTCCACCCCCCCAAGTCTTCAGATCCCTGACCTGCCCACTTCTTACTAAGCTGCCCCCTTGCACACTACCTCGACCCCATCATTGTTTATTAACCACCTGGCTGTGTCACTGCTGTGTCAATGCTGTCCACCCCCTCAAGTCTTCAGATCCCTGACCTGCCCGCTTCTTACTAAGCTGCGCCCTTGCACACTACCTCGACCCCATCATTGTTTATTAACCACCGGGCTGTGTCACTGCTGTCCACGCCCCCCCAAGTCTTCAGATCCCTGACATGCCCGCTTCCTGCTAAGATGCCCCCTTGCACACTACCCCGACCCCATCATTGTTTATTAACCACCTGGCTGTGTCACTGCTGTGTCACTGCTGTCCACCACCCCAAGTCTTCAGACCCCTGATCTTCCCGCTTCTTACTAGGCTGCCCCCTTGCACACTTCCTGGACCCCATCATTGTTTATTAACCACCTGGCTGTGTCACTGCTGTGTCACTGCTGTCCACCAACCCAAGTCTTCAGACCCCTGACCTGTCCGCTTCTTACTAAGCTGCCCCCTTGCACACTTTCTGGACCCCATCATTGTTTATTAACCACCTGGCTGTTTCACTGCTGTGTCACTACTGTGTCACTGCTGTGTCACTGCTGTCCACCACCCCAGTCTTCAGACCCCTGACCTGCCCGCTTCTTGCTAAGCAGCTCCCTCGCACACTACCTCGACCCCATCATTGTTTATTAACCACCTGGCTCTGTCACTGCTGTGTCATTGTTGTGTCACTGCTGTGCCACTGCTGTCCACCACCCCAAGTCTTCAGACCCCTGACCTGTCTGCTTCTTACTAAGCTGCCCCCTTGCACACTACCTCGACCCCATCATTGTTTATTAACCACCTGGCCGTGTCACTTCTGTGTCACTTCTGTGTCACTGCTGTGTCACTGCTGTCCACCACCCCAGTCTTCAGACCACTGACCTGCCCGTTTCTTGCTCAGCAGCCCCCTCGCACACTACCTCGACCCCGTCATTGCTTTACGCATTTTCTGACCTGTGGCATTGGTGAACATCTTTTCAGGGCATCGGGTTGGCTCAGCCGACCCTTCTGGGCAATAGTGTCCTGGAGGGCAGAGGTCACCGGTAATTCCATCCTGTGGCCTCGGACTGCGAGCCCCGCCTGCACAGTAAAAACCTGAAACATAGAAGCATTTCATAGTGTTTAAAATGAAACCTCAAGCGTTACCCACTCTCCCCCAGCGCCTCTCTTCTCACTGTCTTCCATCGATTCTGACTCCCCTCTTCTCACTTTTGATCTCGTGCTCCACCGTGTCTCTTCGTTTTACCAATTGCCTTAGCTGTACTCCTCCTTTCTAAAGTTTCTACATGTTCCCCCACTCACACTCCTCACAAGTCACCTACTCATCCCCTTTTCATCTTTGTCCCTTTATCTTCCCCTCTCCTGCCATTTGGGGACAGGTGACCTAAAGTTTGCACCAGTTCTAAAACACTGAGCAAAGGCACTTTGTAACGCTCCTACAGTGTTTCAAGGCGCCAAACAAATGCCTTGGTGTCTATGCCTCAAGAAACAAACATGAAACATGAAACTGCTTCACCTTTTCCCCAGGGCAAAAATATGTGGGGAATATGGACTGGGGCAAAAGGTTTTTGCTGCCTCTCCTCTCAGAAAAGCAGCAAGACTGCTTCTAAGTGCAGTTGCTGGCTTTTAACACGAGTGGACATGTTAGATAAGCTGCTGGCTGCTTGGCTGCTATGTTGCCCATCCAGGAGAGTGCTCGAGGGAACTTCAGGGGTTCACTCTGCAGCCCCACATTACCTTCTCATCCTTGCGTTTCCCCGTGTTCACTGGATCGATATCACGCTGTATCTATCACTCCTTGCCCCACCCTCACGATGCATGTCTCGGCCTGTGTACGTCTGGGACGCCATCTTGTCCTCTCCTTTCCAGCCTCTGCCTTCATCTCTTCCAGCAAGTATCTCACACTAGTTATCAGTCAATGTCTCTTTCTCTACCAATCATACTCCTTATATGCCCCTCCCTCCTTCACTCGTACTTTTTTATCGATCTCTCCCTTCAAATCTCCCAATATGAATCTCACCCTCGTTATCGGCCCTGCCTTTATCTCTCCCTTCAAGTATCTCACCCTCGTTATCAATCTTTGCCTTCATATCTCTCACTATGTATCTCACACTCAATATCTGCCCTACCTTTATCTCTCTCTTCAAGTATCTCACACTTGTCATGGAGCCCTGCCTTCATATCTCCCACCATGTATCTTGCACTTGTTATCAGTCCATGCCTTCATATCTCCCACCATGTATGTCGCCTTCATAATCGGTCCTTCCTTTATCTATCCCTTCAAGTAACTCGCACTCATCATGGAGCCCTGCCTTCATATCTCCCACCATGTACCTTGCACTTGTTATGGGTCCCTGCCTTCACATCTCCCACCAAGTATCTTGCACTTGTTATCGATACCTGCCTTCATATCTCTCACTATGTATTTCACACTAGTTATCAGCCCATACCTTCATATCTCCCACCATGTATCTCACACTCATTATCAGTCTCTGCTTTCATATCTCACACCATGTATCTCACAGTCGTTATTGGCTCATGGCTTCATATCTCATACCATGTATCTCGCACTCGTTATCAGCCCCTGCCTTCATATCTCCCACTATGTATCTCACACTCATTATCGGCCCTGCCTTCATATCGCCATCCATGTATCTCACAATCATTATCCGTCCCTGCCATCATATCTGTCATCAAGTGTCTCACACTTAGTTATTGCTCCCTGCCTTTAATCTCCCACTATGTGTCTCACACTCATTATCAGTCCCTGCCATCATATCTCCCACAATGGATCTCGTACTCGTTATTGGTCCCTGACTTTAATCTCCCACCATGTATTTCGCACTCATTATCAGTCTCTGCCTTCATATCTTCCACCATGTATCTAGCACTCGTTATCAGTCTCTACCTCCATATCTCCCGCCATGTACCTCACACTCATTATCAGTCCCTGGCATCATATCTCCACTGTGTATCTCGTACTCGTTATCGGTCCCTGCCTTCATATCTCCCACCATGTATCTCGCACTCGTTATCGGTCCCTGCCATCATATCTGCCATCATGTATATCACACTTACTTATCAGACGCTGCATTCAATCTCCCACTATGTATCTCACACTCATTATCGGTCTATGCCATCATATCTCACACCATGAATCTCGCACTTGTTATCAGTCCTTGCCTTCAATTCTCCCACCATGTATCTTGCACTTATTATCAGACGCTGCCTTCACATCTCCCACAGAGTATCTCGCACTTGTTATCAGTCCCTGCCTTCATATCTCCCACCATGTATCGCACACTCATTATCAGTCTCTGCCTTCATATCTCACACCATGTATCTTGCACTCATAATCAGTCACTGCCTCCACATCTCCGACCAAGTATACCACACACTTGTTATTGATCCCTGCCTTCATATCTCCCACCATGTGTCTCACACTCGTTATAAGCCCCTGCTTTCATATCTCCCCCCATGTATCTCACACTCGTTATCAGTCCCTGGCTTAATATCGCCCACTATGTATCTTGCACTCGTTATCAGTCCCTGCCTTCATATGTCTCACCATGTATTTCGCACTTGTTATCAGTATCTGCTTTCATATCTCCCACCATGTATCTCACACTCGTTATCAGTCCCCGCCGTCATATCTACCACTATGTATCTCACACTCGTTATCAGTCCCCGCCGTCATATCTACCACTATGTATCTCATACTCGTTATCGGCCCTGCCTTTATCTCTCCCCTCTAGTATCTCAAATTTGTTATCAGTCCATGCCTTCATATCTCCCATTAGGTATCTCACACTCATTATCAGTCCATGCCTTCATAGCTCCCACCATGTATCCCATGCTCATTACTGGTCCCTGACTTCATATCTCCCACTACGTATCTCTCAATTGCTATCAGCCCTGCCTTTATCTCTCTTTTCAAGTATCTCAAAATCGTTATCGATCCCTACCTTCATATGTCGTATTAAGTATCTCACTCTTGTTCTCTGGCCCTGCTTTCATCTCTGAATTCACGTATCTTACTCTTGTTATTTTCTGAGCGTGTATCTTGCAGCCTTTTATTGATCCCTGACCCTGCTTTAACTCCCCCACAATATCCTCTTCTGCCATTATCAGTCTCTGCCCCCCCCCTTCTCTCCCACCATGTATGTTTTGTTCTTTTTTGGTCTCATTACTGATCTATTCCCAGCACATATCTCTCACTCGTTATCTGCCACAATTTCCATCCCTCCCAGCATGCACCTCTCACTCGTTGTCTTCCCCTACCTTTTTGTAATGCAGTATGTATCTGTCACTCGTTATCTGCCCCACCTCCTTCTTTCCCAGCATGCAATCTCACTCATTATCTGCCCCCACCTCCTTCTCTCCCAGCATGCACCTCTCATTTGTTATCTGCCCCAGCCTCCTTCTCTCCCAGCATGCACCTCTCACTCGTTATCTGCCCCACCTCCTTCACTCCCAGCATGCACCTCTCACTTGTTATCTGTCCCCCCTTCTCTCCCAGCATGCACCTCTCGCTTCACATTGTCCCTTGTACTCCATGGTTGAATTTGGCTGTCTCGTGGCATTCCTTGCTTACCTGGGGAGCAAAGTCCAGCTGGTGCAGCCAAGGCAGGTGCGTCACAGAAAGATCCGGAAGGGCAGGGTCTGCACCAGGCCACATCCTGTGCTCCCCTTACCTGGTTCCATGTGCCTGTAGGGCATGGCTTCTCGTAGGGATGTCGTGTTTCCATGGGGCAGTAGTGCCCGGCAGGGCAAAGATCCCCGAACGGAAGACCAGCCTGAGATGGAGAAATAAAGGCCCACGTGACTGTGGAAGCTTCTCTCAGAAGGGAAAGCAGAGCTCAGACAAGACCCCTGCAGTGGGCCTTCAGCCCCCCGAGGGTGATGAAACAGCAGCAGGACCCAGGGTTTTACAAGGGGGGCAGAGACTCTATCAGGGGTGGGGTACTGCCGGTGGTCTGCAATGAGAACTTAGAGAGAACCATATACCCTTCTCTCTCGACTCCTTCCTGCTCTTTAGGTAAACATGAAAAAATGGAGGGGGTGCAATGGTACCCCCACCTTTACTGAAGAGAGAGACTCACAAACAGGGGGAAACATCATAACCCTCAGCGTTACTGAATGAAAGCCTCACCTTTACAGAACAGAGAGACTGACAAACAGGGGGACACATCATAACCCTCAGCTTTACACAACAGAGAGACTCACAAACAGGGGGACACATCATAACCCTCAGCTTTACACAACAGAGAGACTCACAAACACAGGGACGCCTCATAACCCTCACATTTACTGAATTCAGACCCATAAACTGAGAGAAAGAATGCAACCCTCAGCTTTATAGAACAGATAGACTCTCACACACAGGGACACATCATAACCCTCAGCTTTACACAACAGAGAGACTCACAAACAGAGAGACACACCATAACCCTCAGCTTTACTGAATGTAACCCTCACCTTTACAGAACCGAGAGACTCACAAACAGGGGGACACATCATAACCCTCAGCTTTACACATCAGAGAGACTCACAGAGAGACACACCATAACCCTCAGCTTTACTGAATGTAACCCTCACCTTTACAGAACAGAGAGACTCACAAACAGAGGGACACATCATAACCCTCAGCTTTACTGAATGTAACCCTCAGTTTTACAGAACTGAGAGACTCACAAACAGGGGGACACATCATAACCCTCAGCTTTACACAACAGAGAGACTCACAGAGGGACACACCATAACCCTCAGCTTTCCTGAATGTAACCCTCACCTTTACAGAACCGAGAGACTCACAAACAGAGGAACACTTCATAACCCTAAGCTTTACCGAACAAAGAGACTCACAAACACAGGGACACATCATAACCCTCACATTTACTGAATAGAGAGACTCACAAACACAGGGACATGTCATAACCCTCACCTTTACACAACAGAGAGACTCACAAACAGAGGGACACTTCATAACCCTAAGCTTTACTGAATGCAACCCTCACCTTTACAGATCAGAGAGACTCACAAACACAGGGACATGTCATAACCCTCACATTTACTGAATTCAGACCCAGAAACCGAGAGAAAGAATGCAACCCTCAGCTTTACTGAACAGAGAGACTCACAAACACAAGGACACATCATAACCCTCAGCTTTACTGAATGTAACCCTCACCTTTACAGAACAGAGAGACTCACAAACAGAGGGACACACCATAACCCTCAGCTTTAATGAATGTAACCCTCACCTTTACAGAACAGAGAGACTCACAAACAGAGGGACACACCATAACCCTCAGCGTTACTGAATGTAACCATCACCTTTACAGAACTGAGAAACTCACAAACAGAGGGACACACCATAACCCTCAGGGTTACTGAATGCAACCCTCGCCTTTACAGAACAGAGAGACTGACAAACAGGGGGACACATCATAACCCTCAGCTTTACACAACAGAGAGACTCACAAACAGGGGGACACTTCATAACCCTCAGCTTTACAGAACAGCGAGACTCACAAACACAGGGACACACCATAACCCTCACATTTACTGAATTCAGACCCAGAAACTGAGAGAAAGAATGCAACACTCACCTTTACAGAACAGAGAGACTCATAAACAGAGAGACACACCATAACCCTCAGCTTTACACAACAGAGAGACTCACAAACAGAGGGACACATCATAACCCTCAGCTTTACAGAACAGAGAGACTCACAGAGGGACACACCATAACCCTCAGCTTTCCTGAATGTAACCCTCACCTTTACAGAACCGAGAGACTCACAAACAGAGGGACAGATCATAACCCTCAGCTTTACAGAACAGAGAGACTCACAGAGGGACACACCATAACCCTCAGCTTTCCTGAATGTAACCCTCACCTTTACAGAACAGAGAGACTCACAAACAGAGGAACACTTCATAACCCTCAGCTTTACAGAACAAAGAGACTCACCAACACAGGGACACATCATAACCCTCACATTTACTGAATAGAGAGACTCACAAACACAGGGACATGTCATAACCCTCACCTTTACAGAACGGAGAGACTCACAAACTGAGATACACACCATAACCCTAAGCTTTACTGAATGCAACCCTCACCTTTACAGATCAGAGAGACTCACAAACACAGGGACACGTCATAACCCTCACATTTACTGAATTCAGACCCAGAAACCGAGAGAAAGAATGCAACCCTCAGCTTTACTGAAGAGAGAGACTCACAAACACAAGGACACATCATAACCCTCAGCTTTACTGAATGTAACCCTCACCTTTACAGAACAGAGAGACTCACAAACAGAGGGACACACCATAACCCTCAGCTTTAATGAATGTAACCCTCACCTTTACTGAACAGAGAGACTCACAAACAGAGGGACACACCATAACCCTCAGCGTTACTGAATGTAACCATCACCTTTACAGAACTGAGAGACTCACAAACAGAGGGACACACCATAACCCTCAGGGTTACTGAATGCAACCCTCGCCTTTACAGAACAGAGAGACTGACAAACAGGGGGACACATCATAACCCTCAGCTTTACACAACAGAGAGACTCACAAACAGAGAGACACACCATAACCCTCAGCTTTACTGAATGTAACCCTCACCTTTACCGAACCGAGAGACTCACAAACAGAGGGACACATCATAACCCTCAGCTTTACAGAACAGAGAGACTCACAGAGGGACACACCATAACCCTCAGCGTTACTGAATGTAACCGTCACCTTTACAGAACAGAGAGATTCACAAACATAGGGACACATCATAACCCTCAGCTTTACTGAATGTAACCCTCACCTTTACACAACAGAGAGACTCACAAACACAGGGACACATCATAACCCTCACATTTACTGAATAGAGAGACTCACAAACACAGGGACATGTCATAACCCTTACCTTTACAGAACTTAGAGACTCACAAACTGAGATACACACCATAACCCTAAGCTTTACTGAATGCAACCCTCAGCTTTACTGAACAGAGAGACTCACAAACACAAGGACACATCATAACCCTCAGCTTTACTGAATGTAACCCTCACCTTTACAGAACAGAGAGACTCACAAACAGAGGGACACACCATAACCCTCAGCTTTACTGAATGTAACCCTCACCTTTAAAGAACAGAAGGACTCACAAACAGAGGGACACACCATAACCCTCAGCGTTACTGAATGTAACCATCACCTTTACAGAACTGAGAGACTCACAAACAGAGGGACACATCATAACCCTCAGCTTTACAGAACAGAGATACTCACAAACAGAGGGACACACCATAACCCCCAGCTTTACTGAATGTAACCCTCACCTTTACAGAATAGAGAGACTCACAAACACAGGGACACCTCATAACCCTCACATTTACTGAATTCAGACCCATAAACTGAGAGAAAGAATGCAACCCTCAGCTTTATAGAACAGATAGACTCTCACACACAGGGGCACATCATAACCCTCAGCTTTACACAACAGAGAGACTCACAAACAGAGAGACACACCATAACCCTCAGCTTTACTGAATGTAACCCTCACCTTTACAGAACCGAGAGACTCACAAACAGGGGGACACATCATAACCCTCAGCTTTACACATCAGAGAGACTCACAGAGAGACACACCATAACCCTCAGCTTTACTGAATGTAACCCTCACCTTTACAGAACAGAGAGACTCACAAACAGAGGGACACATCATAACTCTCAGCTTTACTGAATGTAACCCTCAGTTTTACAGAACTGAGAGACTCACAAACAGGGGGACACATCATAACCCTCAGCTTTACACAACAGAGAGACTCACAAACAGAGAGACATGCCATAACCCTCAGCTTTGCTGAATGTAACCCTCACCTTTACAGAACCGAGAGACTCACAAACAGAGGGACACATCATAACCCTCAGCTTTACAGAACAGAGAGACTCACAGAGGGACACACCATAACCCTCAGCTTTCCTGAATGTAACCCTCACCTTTACAGAACAGAGAGACTCACAAACTGAGGGACACATCATAACCCTCAGCTTTACAGAACAGAGAGACTCACAAACACAGGGACACATCATAACACTCAGCTTTACTGAATGTAACCCTCACCTTTACACAACAGAGAGACTCACAAACTGAGGAACACTTCATAACCCTCACCTTTACAGAACAGAGAGACTCACCAACACAGGGACACATCATAACCCTCACATTTACTGAATAGAGAGACTCACAAACACAGGGACATGTCATAACCCTCACCTTTACAGAACGGAGAGACTCACAAACTGAGATACACACCATAACCCTAAGCTTTACTGAATGCAACCCTCACCTTTACAGATCAGAGAGACTCACAAACACAGGGACACGTCATAACCCTCACATTTACTGAATTCAGACCCAGAAACCGAGAGAAAGAATGCAACCCTCAGCTTTACTGAAGAGAGAGACTCACAAACACAAGGACACATCATAACCCTCAGCTTTACTGAATGTAACCCTCACCTTTACAGAACAGAGAGACTCACAAACAGAGGGACACACCATAACCCTCAGCTTTAATGAATGTAACCCTCACCTTTACAGAACAGAGAGACTCACAAACAGAGGGACACACCATAACCCTCAGCGTTACTGAATGTAACCATCACCTTTACAGAACTGAGAGACTCACAAACAGAGGGACACACCATAACCCTCAGGGTTACTGAATGCAACCCTCGCCTTTACAGAACAGAGAGACTGACAAACAGGGGGACACATCATAACCCTCAGCTTTACAGAACAGAGAGACTCACAGAGGGACACACCATAACCCTCAGCTTTACTGAATGTAACCCTCACCTTTACCGAACCGAGAGACTCACAAACAGAGGGACACATCATAACCCTCAGCTTTACAGAACAGAGAGACTCACAGAGGGACACACCATAACCCTCAGCGTTACTGAATGTAACCGTCACCTTTACAGAACAGAGAGATTCACAAACATAGGGACACATCATAACCCTCAGCTTTACTGAATGTAACCCTCACCTTTACACAACAGAGAGACTCACAAACACAGGGACACATCATAACCCTCACATTTACTGAATAGAGAGACTCACAAACACAGGGACATGTCATAACCCTTACCTTTACAGAACTTAGAGACTCACAAACTGAGATACACACCATAACCCTAAGCTTTACTGAATGCAACCCTCAGCTTTACTGAACAGAGAGACTCACAAACACAAGGACACATCATAACCCTCAGCTTTACTGAATGTAACCCTCACCTTTACAGAACAGAGAGACTCACAAACAGAGGGACACACCATAACCCTCAGCTTTACTGAATGTAACCCTCACCTTTAAAGAACAGAGAGACTCACAAACAGAGGGACACACCATAACCCTCAGCGTTACTGAATGTAACCATCACCTTTACAGAACTGAGAGACTCACAAACAGAGGGACACATCATAACCCTCAGCTTTACAGAACAGAGATACTCACAAACAGAGGGACACACCATAACCCCCAGCTTTACTGAATGTAACCCTCACCTTTACAGAATAGAGAGACTCACAAACACAGGGACACCTCATAACCCTCACATTTACTGAATTCAGACCCATAAACTGAGAGAAAGAATGCAACCCTCAGCTTTATAGAACAGATAGACTCTCACACACAGGGGCACATCATAACCCTCAGCTTTACACAACAGAGAGACTCACAAACAGAGAGACACACCATAACCCTCAGCTTTACTGAATGTAACCCTCACCTTTACAGAACCGAGAGACTCACAAACAGGGGGACACATCATAACCCTCAGCTTTACACATCAGAGAGACTCACAGAGAGACACACCATAACCCTCAGCTTTACTGAATGTAACCCTCACCTTTACAGAACAGAGAGACTCACAAACAGAGGGACACATCATAACTCTCAGCTTTACTGAATGTAACCCTCAGTTTTACAGAACTGAGAGACTCACAAACAGGGGGACACATCATAACCCTCAGCTTTACACAACAGAGAGACTCACAAACAGAGAGACATGCCATAACCCTCAGCTTTACTGAATGTAACCCTCACCTTTACAGAACCGAGAGACTCACAAACAGAGGGACACATCATAACCCTCAGCTTTACAGAACAGAGAGACTCACAGAGGGACACACCATAACCCTCAGCTTTCCTGAATGTAACCCTCACCTTTACAGAACAGAGAGACTCACAAACTGAGGGACACATCATAACCCTCAGCTTTACAGAACAGAGAGACTCACAAACACAGGGACACATCATAACACTCAGCTTTACTGAATGTAACCCTCACCTTTACACAACAGAGAGACTCACAAACTGAGGAACACTTCATAACCCTCACCTTTACAGAACAGAGAGACTCACCAACACAGGGACACATCATAACCCTCACATTTACTGAATAGAGAGACTCACAAACACAGGGACATGTCATAACCCTCACCTTTACAGAACGGAGAGACTCACAAACTGAGATACACACCATAACCCTAAGCTTTACTGAATGCAACCCTCACCTTTACAGATCAGAGAGACTCACAAACACAGGGACACGTCATAACCCTCACATTTACTGAATTCAGACCCAGAAACCGAGAGAAAGAATGCAACCCTCAGCTTTACTGAAGAGAGAGACTCACAAACACAAGGACACATCATAACCCTCAGCTTTACTGAATGTAACCCTCACCTTTACAGAACAGAGAGACTCACAAACAGAGGGACACACCATAACCCTCAGCTTTAATGAATGTAACCCTCACCTTTACAGAACAGAGAGACTCACAAACAGAGGGACACACCATAACCCTCAGCGTTACTGAATGTAACCATCACCTTTACAGAACTGAGAGACTCACAAACAGAGGGACACACCATAACCCTCAGGGTTACTGAATGCAACCCTCGCCTTTACAGAACAGAGAGACTGACAAACAGGGGGACACATCATAACCCTCAGCTTTACAGAACAGAGAGACTCACAGAGGGACACACCATAACCCTCAGCTTTACTGAATGTAACCCTCACCTTTACCGAACCGAGAGACTCACAAACAGAGGGACACATCATAACCCTCAGCTTTACAGAACAGAGAGACTCACAGAGGGACACACCATAACCCTCAGCGTTACTGAATGTAACCGTCACCTTTACAGAACAGAGAGATTCACAAACATAGGGACACATCATAACCCTCAGCTTTACTGAATGTAACCCTCACCTTTACACAACAGAGAGACTCACAAACACAGGGACACATCATAACCCTCGCATTTACTGAATAGAGAGACTCACAAACACAGGGACATGTCATAACCCTTACCTTTACAGAACTTAGAGACTCACAAACTGAGATACACACCATAACCCTAAGCTTTACTGAATGCAACCCTCAGCTTTACTGAACAGAGAGACTCACAAACACAAGGACACATCATAACCCTCAGCTTTACTGAATGTAACCCTCACCTTTACAGAACAGAGAGACTCACAAACAGAGGGACACACCATAACCCTCAGCTTTACTGAATGTAACCCTCACCTTTAAAGAACAGAGAGACTCACAAACAGAGGGACACACCATAACCCTCAGCGTTACTGAATGTAACCATCACCTTTACAGAACTGAGAGACTCACAAACAGAGGGACACATCATAACCCTCAGCTTTACAGAACAGAGATACTCACAAACAGAGGGACACACCATAACCCCCAGCTTTACTGAATGTAACCCTCACCTTTACAGAATAGAGAGACTCACAAACACAGGGACACCTCATAACCCTCACATTTACTGAATTCAGACCCATAAACTGAGAGAAAGAATGCAACCCTCAGCTTTATAGAACAGAGACTCACAAACAGAGGGACACATCATAACTCTCAGCTTTACTGAATGTAACCCTCAGTTTTACAGAACTGAGAGACTCACAAACAGGGGGACACATCATAACCCTCAGCTTTACACAACAGAGAGACTCACAAACAGAGAGACATGCCATAACCCTCAGCTTTACTGAATGTAACCCTCACCTTTACAGAACCGAGAGACTCACAAACAGAGGGACACATCATAACCCTCAGCTTTACAGAACAGAGAGACTCACAGAGGGACACACCATAACCCTCAGCTTTCCTGAATGTAACCCTCACCTTTACAGAACAGAGAGACTCACAAACTGAAGGACACATCATAACCCTCAGCTTTACAGAACAGAGAGACTCACAAACACAGGGACACATCATAACACTCAGCTTTACTGAATGTAACCCTCACCTTTACACAACAGAGATACTCACAAACACAGGGTCACATCATAACCCTCACATTTACTGAATAGAGAGACTCACAAACGCAGGGACATGTCATAACCCTTACCTTTACAGAAATGAGAGACTCACAAACAGAGGTACACACCATAACCCTAAGCTTTACTGAATGCAACCCTCACCTTTACAGATCAGAGAGACTCACAAACACAGGGACACGTCATAACCCTCACATTTACTGAATTCAGACCCAGAAACTGAGAGAAAGAATGCAACCCTCAGCTTTATAGAACAGATAGACTCTCACACACAGGGACGCACCCTAACCCTCACATTTACTGATTATAAAGCCTCGCAAATAGTGGGGACAAAATGTAACCCTCACATGTATTGCATGCAAGAACTGGCAGGTTTAGAGCACGGAATCTAACCCGTATCTCGACTATAGAAAATTCCTGGTGCTGAGGGTTCAATATAACTATCACCGTGACAACATACAGAGGAAGGGTGTCACTCTGGCCGGAACATGAGGCAGAGAGTCAGAGGCACACAGGGGAGAGTGTGTCCAGTGGGCAGACACATGTAACCCTACAATATGAAGGATATATATAATGACCTGCACGTGGGGTACATGCCTTAAGATGGGGGGGGGAGTTGGTCACGCTTTGGGCGACACTGCCCCCTACATGTGCACAGCAGGTGAACTGCTCGTGGCAATGGGAACAGAAACGTCAGTGGGACTCAGCGCCCAGATACTCACGGGTGCAGAGGTGTTGGATCCCCCTCTGCAGTAATATCCAGCCTGGCAGGGACCTTCAGGCAGAGCCAGGCCGGAGGTGCCACAGTACATGCCAGGGGCACACGGGCTGCAGGATGAAAGGGCTATGCACCCAGTGCTGTCAGCATAGGCACCCTGGGGGGAAAAGAGACACAATACTGAGGTTCCACCATAAACACTGATCACAAAGGGCCCTGCTGTGGTTTCCACAGCACTCCACTCGTGAAGACCACAGATTTCTCTACAATTCACCCTAAAATAAGTGTGAAAAACATTTGTGAAATAACAATATTAATACAAATGATAAACATAAAAATGGCAAATAGATCATAAAACACATTGCACATTACTAAGGTCTGACCCCGCCCAGCCACACCGGAAGAGACAGAGGAAGACACACACAGTTACACTTTTCGTTTTAGGTTTTTCTTTTTAAAATACATTGATATTTGGGGTGCAGGATTGGAAGACGGGGAAGGCGGGGAATTCATGGGCAGGGGGTGGGCACTGGGATGATGGCCAGGGGTGCGCCGGTAAGGACATGTCAAGGAGCCTTGGCACTGATGATACTTGCTGAGCATGAGAATGAAGGGATGGGAGGTGAAGGGGGTGGGGGGTGCTGTCCCTGGACCCTCATCTTACTCTAAAGTAAAGTACTTACTTGTTTGAACACAGCCACACAGCCAACCCCGGTGCTATTTTGTTCAGTCCCAGCTGAAAGGAAGTGTAAATATTGCTTCTGGCTGCAGGGCCTCTAAACATTCTACTGGGGCCTGGCATGTTTATTTATTTAATTTGTATTTATGTATTTCTATAGCGCGGCGCCGGAGCCCGCAGGCATCAGGGTGTGTTATAATTAGACAAGGAGAAACAAGAAAATAACGGTACAACAGGGCATGTAGACAACCTGAGTAGATTACTTTAAGTGGTCTGGCTATTGTGGGCCGTTTATTTAAACAGCAGTGTTTTCCATTTTGTTTTTTAAGGATAGGTAGTTAGACTCTAGTCTTAGGTGGTTTGGGAGCTCATTCCACTTGGAAGCCGCTTTGGTAGGGAATGCTCGCCCAAGTTGATTGGCTTTTTTAGAGTGAATAACTATCACTAGCCCTTGAGCCTTGGATCTTAAGGCGCGGTTTGGTTTGTATGGAATAACTTGATTTTTTAGGTAAGCGGGGGCAGATCCAAATATGCAGTGATGGACAATGGTCATTGCTTTAAAAGTAATGCGGTCTTCCAGGGCTAACCAATGAAGGGACTTCTGTCCTCTGTGATATGTTCCCTTCTTGATGTTCCGGTAATTGCCCTCACCGCATTGTTCTGAATGACCTGGCATTGCGCGTTCCCATAGTCCAATCTAGATAAAATGGTGTCTCTGGCAATGATGGTGCTGTTTTGTGTACTCAATACTGGCCTGATCCATCTAAGTAGCCTCTGGTGGTATTGCAGTTGTGTTTCAGGTGTGTTACCTGTACATCGGCTCCGAAAGATGCTCACAAATAGACACCCAGTGTCTTAACCTTATCAGAGAGCCCGACACTTGTGGCTTTGATCTTAAAAGTCGTATAGGCTGTATCTAGTTTTGCCCTGGCCTGAGGAGATCCAAAAATCATGAGCTCGGTCTTGCTTTCATTGAGGCATAGCCAGTTTGTCTTCATCCAGGCCTCAATGGAGTTGTAGATGCAAGCAAGCTTATTGTTGTCTGTGGTGTGACAGCCGCTTAGTTCAATAACTAGTTACTAGTTGCGTGTCGTCAGCAAAGTTTGTGAAAAAGACCCCCAAGTTGGTTAATAGGGAACATAGACATTGCAGGTAGAGATTAAACAAAAGGGATGATAAACTGGCCTCCTGGGATATGCCACAGTTTATAAGTCGAGGTGCGGAGAAGTGATCACTCAAGTGGATCTTGGAGCTCCTATCATAAAGGAAGGGGGTTACCCAATCTATAGCTTCCTGAGAGCCATTGCCTGATTTATCTAGGGCCTCCCAGAGTTTTTGGTGGTCGAGCAAATCGAACCCTGCCAAGAGGACCAATAGGGTCAGCATACCTGCCTTTCCCTCATCCAAAATACTGATCATTTTGGTCTGGAGGTCGAGCAGGGCAGTCTCCATACCATGTGTTCCTCTAAAGATTGATTGTTGGGTATATAGGAGACTATTCTTGTCAACATATTCATGGAGTTGGCTGGTGGAGACTTTATCGCAGAATTTTAATAGAAAGTTGCAATTGGTTGTCGGGTGGAGGTTTGAGGGGTCATGTTGGTCTAGGCCTGGTTTTTTGACCAGGGGTGTGACGGTAACTGTTTTGATTACAGTAGGGACCATATGGTCTCTGAACGAGGCGTTTACCATTCTGCAAAGAAAAGGGGCAAAATTCTCGGCATTGCCCAGAGTTAACTTAGGAGGTATTATGTTTTCAGAAAAGGTTGTACGTCTGATAGTGGAAAGTACTTTATTCCTCTCCTCTAGGGAGACAGGGGAGAATTTACATGTAATCCTCTCTGAAGGAGTAGGCTCGGAGGTGTCCGAGGTTTGTTAAGATTGGATATCTACCATACAGGATTTCATGGTTTTGCAGGCTTTTTGGATTTTATTGTAGAAGGCTGTTTGGACTTTCTCACAGTCTTCCTGTGATGGCTGGAAAGGGCGGGGGGGGCAGTGTCACAGGTTTTTCAACTGATTTCAAAATCTGGAACAATTTGTCAGTTGAGCTGGAGGCTGCAGTGATCTGATCATTGTAATAGTTTTTCTTTGCTGTTCTCAATTCTTCCCTATATAAGCTGCCCAGTTCTTTCCATTTCTCTTTGTTCTTATCTGTGGAATTTCTTTACCACTTCCTCTCCAGTTTCCTTTTTTCTTTCTTAAGTCTGCAGGATTCAGCATTGAACCAATTTTGATGATTTAGGTTGGGTCTGCCTCATTATATGTATGCTGGTCCGGTAACAATGGTACTGGTAAACTTGTTGGTAACTTTGTTACCGGACCGGGAAACTACGAGTTCTGCTCGCAGGTCCCTTACCGCCCACCAGGTTTGACCTGGTGGGCATACCGGCACCCGCGAGCAGACCATGTCGGATGCACCGGCACCATTCATGAATGGTTCTGGTTCATCCAGCCTCTGCATTCCCATTGAGCCCTATGGGGCTCAATGGGAATGGGGAGTAATTATTACCAGCACCCGGCAATGGGGATTTATCAGGTGCACCGGGGCTGGAATGTCCCGGTAAATTCATGAATCTGGCATGGCTACCTCAGAGTCATAATGAGGCCCATTGTCTATGCCTTGTGTCAGAATGAGGGGCGTGATTTCTTTTTAAAGTTCCTTCCCCAAACTTTGTTGTTATATTGTTCATTTTCCTAGCATTTTCTCTGGGTATGAATGCCAGTTTGACTTCATGCTGGGGTAGCGCTGCAGGTGCCAGGCTCTTTGGCGGCACAGATAGATCATTGCAGGCGAGGCATTGGCACTAAAGAAAACACACAGCATATAAGCGTGGTGGACCTTTTTTTGCGAACAGGAAGCCAAAGGAGTGCAATATGAGTGATAGGACTGGGAGCTCACATCAAAGTCTTCTACTAAACGAATACTAAGAGACTCGCTGTACAGGAGAGTGTGTTACCCTCCGCGATGAAGTGGGCCTTGGTCGTTCTCTTTGCATTAGTTGGGCATCGCGTACTGAGCTGCTTGGTCTCCATTCAGTTACTGGCACTGCCAGAGGATCAGATCTGGGAAAATGCTCTTTATAGGTGTGGACTGGCAGGAATAGCGGACATTGTAATTTATCACCGAGTTCCAAGTGGGACCAGGACCATTGTCACAACATCATAAGTTCTATCATTGGAATTCCTAACTGTTTTCACTTTGAAGTGCCTCCATGCTACATGAAAGTGTCATTCGGCACAACAAACAAAGTGCCTTTGATGGTTGGCCCAAATACTGTAGCTTTCAGCAGCCAGTCTATTGTGAATGACTAGATGAGAGGAGCTTTGCAAGAGCAGTGCTTTAAAAAGGCTGCTGCTGTCACCCATCGAGTGTGGGCAGGAGAAGGGCAGGTTAACTAGGAAGGGCAGTCTTACAACGTCCCCCTGGTTCTTGGCAACTGTGCCCAAAATTCAGTTTCAATGATAGTCAAAGTAGAACTACCCGGGCATTGACCCACATCTGTATTTCTTAACACACGCTTGAGAGGAAGTTCTAGGGTAACTCAGACCTCATCCACGTCACCTTGACCATCAATGCCCTGCATGAAATCAGTGCTTCAGGTTCTCAATACTTTTAAGTGACAGTCTGCAGTCATACTGGTGCTGGGCTGCTGGTGCTGCTGGTCTTTTTTCCTTGGCTATGATTCTGTGGTGAGCCCTGTTGGGGGTCGCCTGCCATGGACATCCGGCAGACGCCCATGGGTGCTTTTACCTTCAGCACACGACAGGCCCAGTGCCTGTGGGGGTTGGGGGCCTGCCATGGACATCCGGCAGGCCCCATGGACCTTGTGACACCAGTACCATTGGGGGTTGTGGGGGCACAGCCTGCCAGGCCCCTGACCATGCGGGCCTCTGCCACTGTCCTGGCACGAGGGTCCCATGCACCTCCCATGGGTAGGCCTGCGGCCTACCTCATTAAATGAGACACAGACTCAGACCATCCTCTTCTGGAGCCTGCAGCCATTCTGTCTCACATGCCTGCAGGAGCTCCTTTTATTAACTTGGGCCATGACACAGTCATGGCCCATCTTAAAGGGGCAATACACGTGGGAGGGACACATCCCCTTAAAGGGGCAATGCACATGGGAGGGTCACCTAGGACAAGACCCGCCTCCTCAATGAAGCTTTCCACAAAGTCACTGCCTCCCGCCAAGCGGGCCGCAAAGTGAGGCAGACTAGTGACAGTCTGCAGTCTGCGGGAGGCCAATGGCGACAGCTCCAGTTGAACTACCCAGCCTTTGGACTAATTCCGCCCCAGAATCCTATGAAAGCACAACGGTGAGCCAGTTAAGTGTGAGTTTCCTGCTGAGCCTCCATTGCCTGTGTATTGACTGTTTGCTTCGAGACTTCCTGTTGCTTGGCTACCTGGAGGAAGGAGAGACTTACAGCTGTGCGGACAGTTATTGCTCAAGAGGGCGTATAATATGGCGCCTATAGGTGAGCTGATACTGAACGAGCAGCCTATTGACTGGTCCTTTTTCCCGGGGTTGCGTTTGGGCCAAACTCTGCCATTTCCCCCTCATAAGGTGAGCGCCGGCCAGCAAAGTAAAATTGTAATTCAGAAATGTTTGTAAACACGCGCAGCGGGCGGGTGAAAGGCGAATAGCAAAAATAATAAAATGGCAAAAAATGCAGCGATCTTGCACATAAGTCCTAACTCAGAGGGGAACAATCTCGTGGCTCAAACAAATGAAGCACCCGCAGGGCTCATAACAGCCTTTCATCCTGTTTCCCGGACTGAAGCAGACGAGCAAATTAACAACATAGCGCGCAAGACCCCAGATTTGCAAGACCCTACGGACGTTATAGAACAGGAAGTGCGCTGTAACCTGAGCGACATAGACAATAACTCCCTCCTGGACCTCTGCTACTCTGTCCAGGAGAGTTTGCTGGGGACCATGAAGCCGAAATCTCCCTGCAACATAAACTTGGAGGCCTCTTTGGATGGAGTGGGACCCAGACGTCAGGTTATCGAACTCTCCCAACACGTGCCCCGACCTGGACACTCCTGTCCCCTTCTCTACTCACCCGGTTCATATGGACAAGCTGACTGAGATCCAATCCTCCTTATCTACTCTGCCATTTGCAATGAAGATTTTACTTGGGCTGTGGGTCCTATAAACGTCCATCAGATGGGGATGACTGAGGAGCGTCCGGCCCTTGTAAGTGTCGGCTTTCTGCTCTCCCTCCTCTCTCTTCTCCACTATCCAAACCTTCAGAGAATATTGCCCGCATAAATAAATGCCCAAAAGAAGGTGGTACTGGGCTGGCAGTGGCAGACGTAGCAGCAATGGGAGAAGAGGTAGTCACCATCTCGGGGTCTGCCACCTCTGGGGCTTACCCTGAGCACTCTCTAACCCACCAGTCACACAGAGAGACACGTCAGCCCAGAAAGGCCACGATAAAACAAATCCGGGCGACAAAAAAGGTTGGAATTGCCTCTCCGGATCGGGTCACTCAGGGGAAAAAATCCAAAAGAGCGCGAAAGAAGTGTGCCCGCCAGAAACGAAGAAGGGTTAAAAGAACTGGCACTCAAACTAGCTGGATTTTGCCCAGTGACAAGTCAACGGATAGCAATGAATCATAGGATGAATCCGTGGCAGTAGTGGAAACTCCAACAGCCAGCAGGCACTCAACCCCTGAGGGAATAAAGCATGATATCGCCCCACGTCCACCCGCAAAGCTGGGAGATTGATTTGGACTCAGATCCAAAGAATTTGCCAACAGAAGAGAGATACGTGGGTCAATCCATCAGAGCTGCTTACCTTGCTACATCAAACACCTTCCTGAGGGTTCTAGTCTCAGAAGAGTTTGTTTTCGTTGAACCCCTTAAATGTCTTGCGGATCTGCAATCCTAAAAAACAACTCTACAAACTTGGCATTGAACTGGACATTGATCCAGAAACCCCCGACCCTGATCTCCTGATCCCAGGGAGCAAAAAAAACCTCCTCCAGTCACCTGAGACTAAAACAGTAGCCGGAAAGTGGGTTGGAGGGAGAGGCGAATATCGACGAAATACAGGGAGTATTGTGATGGCTAGCGGCGGCCCTCCCTGCAATAACCACTTAAAACCCATGAAGAATTTCCATTTTCCACCTAGGATTTTGACATGTTTAAATACTGGGATGGGTGACCCATCAATGGTAATGGTTGAGTAGTTAGCATGGAGGGTTTTTAAGCGGGAAGGGGGTTATAGTATGAGGATCTCTATTTTTTGTCGTTGAGCCACAGACTGATTGTGGCCATCCAGGTTTGAATAATGGCGTAGATTTTGTTAACGGTGGCTGTGTCTTCTTTATGGTATCCCGTGATGGGAATGAGGATGTGGGTGACATCTGCGAAGTTAGTGTAGATGACACCCATGGCATTCAGGGATACAAGCCGTAGTTTTGTGTATGCATCATAGTGGGTGGGAGAGAGGCAGGAACCTTGAGGCACCCCTAGGGGGACTGGGATGGGGTCAGCAACCTCTGTGCTTGGGATGGAAGCCAGATCTTCAGGCTCCTAGTAACTGGTTACTTTCAAGATAGTCTTGGATTTGGGAGTAGACTATCTTGTCCACAATTTTCAGTAAAAATGGAACAGTTGTGATGGGACGGTAATTAGTGTGTATGGTGGAGTCCAATTCATTTTTTTTAGCAGTTGGGTGACCCATGCTTCTTTAATACTGGCTGGCACAGAATTGACATTAAATTACACATTAACAAAATGAGTGATGATAGGTGCAAGCGTGGGGGCACAGAGTTTGACTAGGCGAGCCAGGAAGCTGTCGCCTTTGCAGTTGGACGGTTTTAATGAGGAGCTAGTGTTCAGCACCAGGTCTTTGGAGACATTAGTGAATCTGAATTGGGTGGTATTTCTGAGGAGCATGTGTCCTACACAGGAGAGGATGGGTTTTTGTTGGCCAAGAGGTTCATTTTAGTTTGGATTTTGTTTTGAAGAGTGAGCATTTTTGAGGCAAGTGCGTCTTGTGTGGTGGTGCACCAGGCTTTGCTCGCGTTGGTGGGGTGGGGGGGTAGCAGGAATGGGGGCTTCCAATTCTCGAAGTATGGAGAGTAGCTCCTTGGTGTTGGCATTTAAGAGTTAGCTTTATGTGCAATAGCAGCTGATTTGTGGGATGTGATGGCTATTTGAAGTGAGTTCGCTGAGTTGGGCATTGGTGTCTTTTTGTGTCAGCGCTCTAGCGGTCTTTGTGGCAGCGAAGAGCAATGAGCTCTAAATTGAACCAGAAGTTGGATCCCTTGGCATTGCGGAGTGTTTTGGGGGTTAGCGGGGCAACTGCATTAATGGTGGGTTTTAAGCAGTTGTGGTACAAATCTGCGATGTTGTTGAGATTGTTGAGTCCAGTGGGACATGTTTTGAGGGAGTCAGCCAGTAAAGGGGTGAGATTCTCTACTGTGAGTCTATGGGTGATTCTTACCATAATGTGGGGCGAGTGAGAGATTTGGTGCATTCTGGATGACAGGGATCAGCAAGTTGAAACTGATTAGGGAGTGGTCCGCCCATGAGATGTTTGAGATGGAATCGATTGATAGATTGGTATTTGGAGTGAGTGGGTGAGTTAAAACATTGGGTGTACTGCATTTCCTGAAGGCCTGCATCCATGGCAGTGGCTTTGTGTCTAGTTTGCGTTAAATCCAAGATTGAGGTCACCTAGAATGATACATTTGGTATTAGGCTCGAGGAGGGGGGTGAGGAATAATAGAATGTCGGTGTTAGGGTGGTTGATGTTGTTAGGCGCTCTGTAAATGATGAGGAAGTTCGTTGTGGCTTTAGGGTCGGTTTTAAGTTTAAGATGTAACAATTCATACCCGAGGATTGGGTCAAGTGTGCAAGATCTGAACTGTGTGGATTTGGCAATAAAGGCCACTCCTCCTCCAGTGCCATCCTTTAGGTCGTCCCTGAGAATGGTGTAGTTCGGTGGGATGGCTAGGGCTAATAAGGGGCCGGATGCTTGGTGAAGCCAGGTTTCCGTCACAACCTACTACTGGACCAACAGCTCGATTACCTAGAGTCAAGGTGTTGGTCCAGTAGCAGTTTGTCGGTGTCAATAGCATGAGCGGCTAGGGATCTCACATTGAGAAGGGCACCTTTGAGGCTGGGGTTGGGTGTTATCTGGGGCACGAAGATGTCAGAGAGTATGTTGGGGTGGGGGGTGAGGTAAGCTTGTTGGAGCGTGAGGAACTGTGTTCATGTTGCTGGGTGGTCGTGGCTTGTCATTTGGGAAGCGTGGATTTCTGGAGTCTCTGTAGATTGAGATAGTAGGATGTGGGGGATGAGGTGGTTGTGGGCCTATGATGGTGAGGAGGGCCAGTTTGTGAGAAGAGTCAGTCACACCTTAATGAGCCTATGATAGGGTGGGTGGTAAGCGATGGAGTGCCTGATGTTAAGGGACTGTGGTGCGGAGTACCAAGGCAAGTGGTGATAGTGACTGGTACAATGGCGGTGCTAGTAAGGGGAGAGTCTGACGGGGCTGGTTAAGTAAATGGGGCATGTAGCTATGCTAGGCCAGGTGGTAGAGGTTGTGGCTGTGTAGTGTAGCGATAATAGAATAGGGAAGGGGGACACTTTAGGGAGGAAGGGTGTTGGGCAGGGGAAAGGGTGGTGCCTGGGGCACCAGAGTCGAGTGCGGCCATTCCCCACCTGGGAGAATGTGCCCGCTGTGCAGGTCAGTGAACTAGGCAGGACGGGCAATGAGCAGGTGGTGGCTGGCTGTTGCATGGTGGCAGAAGGTCTGGAAATAGACTGGGATCGCTAGGTGGGCAGGGACCACACAAGAGTGGGTAATGGGTGGTAGGTGCGGGCGACAACACCTGGTCGGGAGTAGGCCTAAACTTGTGGCACAGTTGGTAGTAGGATCTCTCACAAGAATGACAGGACTTGTTCTGAATGGGTCTTAGTGGTTAGAATGGGGCAGGAAGCAATTAACAAGTGGCGGGACACAGTATTAAGGGAAGTGAGATTTGTAACAGCACAGCGCATAATGTGTCGAAGACCAGTGAGTAATGGCGCACAGCAAAGCAGTAATACAAATGATCCGTAGCAAAGCACAGCCTGAATTAATGGTGCGTTGGTGAGGCGGGCCGCAATGATACAATAATTAAATCAATGAAGTGGGTAAAAAAGGCATGACGCGCATATAGGCAAAATTAGCTAGTAAAATATGCGTTAATAGATCGCAATGAGACAAGCAAGGTATCAGAGTAAGCGGCAGCAGGTCACAACATAATCTCAAAAATCCTTAGTAACTCATTCAGTCAGTAATGCACAAATATGGGAACATAGCGGGCCGGCGTGGAGTGACTTGCGCCGCGACTGGTAGGGTGGTCAATCAAATCATGAACAGTTGGAGTGGCATAAATCGCTTTCGGTGTAACACACACTGGAGCAGAACTGGTAGGTAGAGTCCCAGGATTAGGGTTAGCAGTGGCATAGAGCAGTATATTATCAGACTGGTGTCGGTGGTGAGGGTCTAGCATATATGGCACCTAAGGCAGTGGTAGTATCCAGCATGGAGGCACTAGGTTTGATATTGTCAAAAGCAGTCAATAGTTCGAGTAGTGTAGAGCTTGCCTGGGTCGGGGACGCAGTAGCTCGTAATGGTGGGTACGGCGGTGATGTGCAGGAGAGTAGCAGTAAAATGTAAAGTGGGAGGTTTGCTTTTTGTGCATCAGATACAAGTGTCATAGCAAGGTTTTGTAACTAATCGTGACAAAGTTGCACACAGCGAGTGCTTACCAAAGCCAGGACTAGGAGAATGCTGAGTGAAGGGTGTAACGATCACTCAGTCCGCCCTGCTCCGGCAGGCTCGGACAGAAGCCTTAGTTGTTAGCCTTTATTGTATGCCAGCTTTCGCCTGCTGGCGTTCCCTAATTTGGGGATATACTTACTAGCCCACCAATCCGCTTGAGAAGGGCAGCTTGTTAGGAGAGTAGGTGTGAAAATGCTGTGGCGGCCATCTTAGAAGATGTTAACCCTTGAGGTTAACTTGTAGCAAAGATTTGAAAATGAATAAAATAGTACTCTGCTGCATTCGCAAAAGCCGCCGTATTGAAGGTGATGAATTATGATGGAGATGCAGGCTCCAATCGGATTTCTGACGGATAAAAATAATGCAATATGGTGCATTCTGAATTTGTATTTGTATTCGGCTTATTTATATTGCGCACCCGGCCCGGGGGCATCTGGGCGCATAACCCCCACAGGCTTACCTCAGATCTGTAACTGGATCTGATATAGGCATTACTTCTGCAGTGTGTGACAGAGAGCGAGCTCCTGCCCGTGGGCTTGGTGTTACTGAAGAAGAGGCTCGGACAGGAGCCTTAGTTGATAGCCTCGGTTGTGGGCTGGGTTTCGCCTGACGGCTTTCCCTGATTGGGGGACATACTACTAGCCCACCAATCCACTTGAGAGGGGCAGCTTGTTAGGAGAGTAGTTGTGAAAATGCTGCGGTGGCCATCTTTGAAGATGTTAACCCTCATGGTTAACCTGTAGCAAAGATTTGAAAATGAATAAAATAGTGCTCTGGTGCACTCACAAAAGCCGCCGTATTGAAGGCGATGAATTATGATGAGGAACTGCGGGTTCCAATCAGATTTCTGAGGATACACAAGATGCTTTATATTGCATTCTGAAGGCGACGGGCTTTCCTCAGATCTGCAATGTAGTGCACATGGACTGTGAAGGTTAGCACATGTATTGCACATGAACTTTGATGGTTAGCACATGTATTGCACATGAACTGTGAAGGTTAGCACATGTATTGCACATGAACTTTGACGTTTAGCTCATGCATTGCAGTTAGAAGAACTGTGAAGGTAAGATGGATCGGAGGGTGGGCAGTGTGTTGCACTTAGATGAAGCTGGGAGTGGGGAGTTTGTGTTGCACCTATTAATGTTAGCCTGTCTATTACTCTCCAAGATATATGAAAGTAATCTGGCCATTGCACTTGAAAATCTATAAGTTAGACATTGCAACACATAGAAGATATGTGCCGGTATCCTTGATATTGCATTTACAAGATGCCTGATTGTAGCCTAGTACAGAACGCAGTAGATTTATAGTAAGACTATAAGGTTAGCCTCTCTAATGTGTTTAGAGAATTCTATGATCGTAAGAACTTGTGGTAGCCTGTCTGTCATGCCTCAAAGATGTATTAAGATAGCCAGTCTAGTGCGCTTAGAAGACTTTGAGGGTAGCCTGTATATAGTGCCTAGAAGAGTCTATGAGGGTAGCTTGTCAATTAACACTGGCAATCTGATTACAGAGCGACATGAAAGATAAGCTCCATCTGAGATCAAGCTACGTATAAATGCACCACTTTAGTGGACACCTGCGCAGGCACGGCTATCCATCCACACACATTAGAATGCAGCAACGACCTATGACAGAAGTTGGTCTAGCTCACAACCTCCCTCAGCACCCATCCGCATGCCTAACCTCGTGCTTACTGGAGCCTAGCCAGCCCCCCTAATTCCTCATCTTGGCCATATGCACTGATGCAGTCTAAGTATTTTCTAAGAATTTCCCATAACTGGACATCGGTCCTCGAGGGAGTTCCCACCAGGCACGCGTTGAGGTCATACTAATGGGAAAAGGTGCTGTAAAAATCACAACTACTACTACAATGTTTTAATGTTATCAGATTCAATAGGATATTTTATTGTTGAGAGTGTAGGGAGGTTCATGAGTTTGCCAATGTAACTGTGATATGATTCAACAATGTTTACTTTCTTGGATGCTGGAAGATTGAATATCCCTTGACAATATTATTTCAATCACAGCAATGAGATGGAAAAAATACACATACAGAGAAAATACACATTTAAAAAGAGATGGTGAAGAGCCATGGAGAGCCCATGGTAAGCCTTACCACTGGGCACGGGATGGGTAGGATGCTCTCAGCTGGGCAGTAATGGCCTTTAGGGCAGACGTAAGCCTCAGCCAAACTTGTTTGGTTGCAAAATGTTCCTTCCAAACACTTCTTACAGTGGGCCTGACCACACAACTACAGATCAATTGGGGAAAACAAAACACAAAGAAAACAATAAATAGCGCATTCCAGAGAGGTGAGTGGAGACACTTTCAGCAATGATTGATGTGATTAAATTGATGGGGGTTGGGGGGGGCGTTAGATATAAGCATATTGCACAGTTTAAATTATGCGATCATAACAATATAAAATGAATGGATTTGGAAATGTGTAACATTTCTGAAGTAACATCCTTTCTCCCCTACCACACCTGGATTACCGAGCAGTGGAAACACATGAAGCAACAGCCCAACAGAGGATGGCAGAGTCAGTACAGGCATCAGCAGCCACAATTGAGCACAAGAGGCAGAGTCAGTACAGACATCAACAGACACAAGTGAGCACAAGCGGCAGCGACAGTACAGACACACACAGTCACAGGTGAGCACAAGAGGCAGAGCTAGTACAGGCATCAGCAGCCACAAGTGAGCACAAGAGGCAGAGTCAGTACAGGCACAAACAGCCACATGTGAGCACGAGAGGCAGAGACAGTATAGGCATCAGCAGCCACAAGTGAGCACAAGAGGCAGAGACAGTACAGGCACAAACAGCCACATGTGAGCACAAGAGGCAGATACAGTACAGGCATCAGCAGCCACAAGTGAGCACAAGAGGCAGAGCCAGTATAGGCACAAGTGGCAGAGTCAGTACAGGCATCAACAGCCACAAGTGAGCACAAGAGGCAGATACAGTACAGGCATCAGCAGCCACAAGTGAGCACAAGAGGCAGAGCCAGTATAGGCACAAGTGGCAGAGTCAGTACAGGCATCAACAGCCACAAGTGAGCACAAGAGGCAGAGCCAGTATAGGCACAAGTGGCAGAGTCAGTACAGGCATCAACAGCCACAAGTGAGCACAAGAGGCAGAGACAGTACAGGCATCAGGAGCCACAGCTACACTAAAGACGTAAGGGTGAACAGAAGACTCACTGCCACCACTGCAAACCTCTTCGACCGCTACCCGCGGCCCATCACTGCGAAGACCCTGTGAAACCAGCCCTACTGTGACAAGACCACACAGACCAAGAAGAATACAAACCCACGACTACACACGCAACCTGAGAAGATGGAGTAATGAGGCTCAAGCCTCGGTATCCAAAAATCACCGCTGGTGGATAAAAATCTATCAGCAAGAAGAACAAGCGCTGCTGCATGTGAGTGATTTTTTTAAATATTTTGTAAAGTGCAGAAAAAGATAAACAAAGTCCAAAAATAAGAGCCAGGAAATGAAAGATTTTCCTAGATTGTACTGTGTTTAAAATATGATTTCTAGTTGTGAAGCCTCAAAGGCATTTTTAAACATGATCATGCTACTTATATTTTCCCTTAAAGCATATCTCTCAACTCACACGCTTTTGGTGGGTATCACCCGCCGCGATAGCAGCTCTCTCAACCGCCAACTTCCCTACCCATCCATATAAATGAATGGACTTTCACCCGCCAAAAGCAAAATCAGGTGTTTACACCCACCATGGGCTGACAAAACGTTGAGAGCTATGCTTAACGTTTGCTGGAGATCCCCCCTCCTCTCCTATTGTACATATTTGGATATTTACAATCCAGTTACAACTCAGTCGTCCAATCGGTTCTCAGACTTGAATACAAGGTGTAAGAATGCTACCTGCCTTGGTACCTAGTTATCAACTTCCATGACTTTGTTTGGAAAATCATGTACTACCAACATTTTAAGCCAATATTATTTTGACATAAAAAGGGGATTGGATTCATAATTGTTAGGCAAGAAATCTTATGACTCCCTTTCTCAAAAAAGTTGCTTTGAAATCAACAAAGGGATTATCATCAGGCAATGATCACAGGAAGGTAGAGTAATTGCAGGAATCAGCAGCAGGTAATGGTCACAGGAAGGTAGAGTCATTACAGGAATCAGCAGCAGGCAATTATCACAGGACGTTAGAGTCATTCATACATCAGCAGCAGGCAATGGTCACAGGAAGGGAGAGCCATTACAGACATCAGCAGCAGGCAATGGTCACAGGAAGGTAGAGCCATTACAGGAATCAGCAGCAGGCAATTATCACAGGACATTAGAGTCATTCATACATCAGCAGCAGGCAATGGCCACAGGAAGGGAGAGCCATTACAGACATCAGCAGCAGGCAATGGTCACAGGAAGGTAGAGTCATTACAGGAATCAGCAGCAGGCAATTATCACAGGACATTAGAGTCATTCATACATCAGCAGCAGGCAATGGTCACAGGAGGGGAGAGCCATTACAGACATCAGCAGCAGGCAATGGTCACAGGAAGGTAGAGTCATCACAGGAATCAGCAGCAGGCAATTATCACAGGACATTAGAGTCATTCATACATCAGCAGCAGGCAATGGTCACAGGAAGGGAGAGCCATTACAGACATCATCAGCAGGCAATGGTCACAGGAAGGTAGAGTCATTACAGGAATCAGCAGCAGGCAATTATCACAGGACATTAGAGTCATTCATACATCAGCAGCAGGCAATGGTCACAGGAAGGGAGAGCCATTACAGACATCAGCAGCAGGCAATGGTCACAGGAAGGTAGAGTCATTACAGGAATCAGCAGCAGGCAATTATCACAGGACATTAGAGTCATTCATACATCAGCAGCAGGCAATGGTCACAGGAAGGGAGAGCCATTACAGACATCAGCAGCAGGCAATGGTCACAGGAAGGGAGAGCCATTACAGACATCAGCAGCAGGCAATGCTCAAAGGAAGGTAGAGTCATTAGAGGAATCAGCAGGCACAACTTCACACATAGATGCAGAACCCATGTAGACATCTGCGTTGTGATTATTTTGTAGGAAACAGAACAAGAGAGGGAAACCCTACTTGCAAGAGGAAAACAGAATTGGAAGTGACCCAAAAAAATAACACTCAAGATTACTCAGTAAACCTACAAGCAGCAACAAGAGGGGCAACCCAAGAGAAAGAGGCCTGCGCCTCGTGGCATGGAGACAGATGAGAGGCACTATGTCTAAATCAAATGCATCTCGTGGAAAGCAGCTGGATCCTGTTAGCAAACTGCTAGGATTTGAAAATAATTGAAAGGATGCAAGAATAGCTCTCTCTTGACATCTGCCGGGGAAAGAAGCAGTGACTTTCTGCATCAGGGGATTGTATGAGGAAGAACAGAGGCCAAAGGTACACTTCTTCAAAGCGATACAGGAGGTGGCTAGGCTTGATTACTAAACCATGACCCTGAGATGGGCGGCGTGGAACCCTATGTCTCCCTCCATGAAACCAAGCAGTGAGATGGGCCGCGTGGAACCCTAGGTCTCCCTCCATGAAACCAAGCAATGAGATGGGCCACGTGGAACCCTAGGTCTCCCTCCATGAAACCAAGCAGTGAGATGAGCTGCGTGGAACCCTAGGTCTCCCTCCATGAAAGCAAGCAAGGAGATGGGCCGCGTGGAAACCTAGGTCTCCCTCAATGAAACCAAGCAGTGAGATGGGCCGCTTGGAACCCTAGGTATCCCTCCATGAAACCAAGCAGTGAGATGGGACGCGTGGAACCCTGGGTCTCCCTCCATGAAACCAAGCAATGAGATGGGCCACGTGGAACCAAGCAGTGAGATGGGCCGCGTCGAACCCTAGGTCTCCCTCCATGAAACCAAGCAATGAGATGGGCCGCGTGGAACCATCGATCTCCCTCCATGAAACCAAGCAGTGAGATGGGCCGCGTGGAAACCTAGGTACATGAAACCAAGCAGTGAGATGGGCCGCGTGAAACCCTAGGTCTCCCTCCCTGAAACCAAGCAGTAAGATGGGCAGTGTGGAACCCTAGGTCGCCCTCCATGAAACCAAGCAGTGAGATGGGCGGCATGGAACCCTAGGTCTCCATCCATGAAACCAAGCAGTGAGATGGGCCGCGTGGAAACCTAGGTCTCCCTCCATGAAACCAAGCAGTGAGATGGGCCACGTGGAACCCTAGGTCTCCCTCCATGAAACCAAGCAGTGAGATGAGCTGCGTGGAACCCTAGGTCTCCCTCCATGAAAGCAAGCAGGGAGACGGGCCGCGTGGAAACCTAGGTCTCCCTCCATGAAACCAAGCAGTGAGATGGGCCGCGTGGAACCCTAGGTATCCCTCCATGAAACCAAGCAGTGAGATGGGCCGCGTGGAACCCTAGGTCTCCCTCCATGAAACCAAGCAATGTGATGGGCCACGTGGAACCCTAGGTCTCCCTCCATGAAACCAAGCATTGAGATGAGCTGCGTGGAACCCTAGGTCTCCCTCCATGAAAGCAAGCAAGGAGATGGGCCGCGTGGAAACCTAGGTCTCCCTCCATGAAACCAAGCAGTGAGATGGGCCGCGTGGAACCCTAGGTATCCCTCCATGAAACCAAGCAGTGAGATGGGCCGAGTGGAACCCTGGGTCTCCCTCCATGAAACCAAGCAATGAGATGGGCCGCGTGGAACCAAGCAGTGAGATGGGCCGCGTGGAAACCTAGGTCTCCCTCCATGAAACCAAGCAGTGAGATGGGCCGCGTGGAACCCTAGGTCTCCCTCCATGAATCCAAGCAGTAAGATGGGCAGTGTGGAACCCTAGGTCGCCCTCCATGAAACCAAGCAGTGAGATGGGCGGCATGGAACCCTAGGTCTCCATCCATGAAACCAAGCAGTGAGATGGGCCGCGTGGAAACCTAGGTCTCCCTCCATGAAACAAAGCAGTGAGATGGGCCACGTGGAACCCTAGGTCTCCCTCCATGAAACCAACCAGTGAGATGGGCCGCGTGGAACCCTAGGTCTCCCTCCATGAAACCAAGCAGTGAGATGGGCCGTGTGGAACCCTAGGTCTCCGTCCATGAAACCAAGCAATGAGATGGGCCGCATGGAACCTTAGGTCTCCCTCCATGAAACCAAGCAATGAGATGGGCCGCATGGAACCCTATGTCTCCCTCCATGGAACCAAGCAGTGAGATGGGCCGTGTGGAACCCTAGGTCTCCCTCCATGATACCAAGCAACGTGGAACCCTATGTCTCCCTCCATGAAACCAAGCAGTAAGATGGGCCGCGTCGAAGCCTAGGTCTCCCTCCATGAAACCAAGTAATGAGATGGGACGTGTGGAACCCTAGGTATCCCTCCATGAAAAAAAGCAACGTGGAACCCTAGGTCTCCCTCCATGAAACCAAGCAGTAAAATGGGCCGCGTGGAACCCTAGGTCTCCCTCCATGAAACCAAGCTTTGAGATGGGCCGCGTGGAACCCTATGTCTCCCTGCATGAAACGAAGCAGTGAGATGGGCTGCGTGGAACACTAGGTCTCCCTCCATGAAACCAAGCAGTGCGATGAGCCGCGTGGAACCCTAGCTCTCCCTCCATGAAACCAAGCAATGAGATCAGCCGCGTGGAACCCTAGGTCTCACTCCTTGAAACAAAGCAGTGAGATGGGCCGTGTGGAACACTATGTCTCCCTCCATAAAACCAAGCAATGAGATGGGCCGCGTGGAACCCTATGTCTCCCTCCATGAAACCAAGCAGTGAGATGGGCCGCGTGGAACCCTAGGTCTCCCGCCATGAAACCAAGCATTGAGATGGGCCGCGTGGAACCCTAGGTCTCCCTCCATGAAACCAAGCAGTGAGATGGGCCACGTGGAACCCTAGGTCTCCCTCCATGAAACCAAGCAGTGAGATGGGCGGCATGGAACCCTAGGTCTCCCTCCATGAAACCAAGCAGTGAGATCGGCCGCGTGGAAACCTAGGTCTCCCTCCATGAAACCAAGCAGTGAGATGGGCCACGTGGAACCCTAGGTCTCCCTCCATGAAACCAAGCAGTGAGATGGGCAGCGTGGAACCCTAGGTCTCCCTCCATGAAACCAAGCAGTGAGATGGGCCGCATGGAACCCTAGGTCTCCCTCCATGAAACCAAGCATTGAGATGGGCCACGTGGCACCCTAGCTCTCCCTCCATGAAACCAAGCAACATGGAACCCTATGTCTCGCTCCATGAAACCAAGCAGTAAGATGGGCCGCATGGAATCCTAGGTCTCCCTCCATGAAATCAAGCAATGAGATGGGACGCGTGGAACCCTAGGTCTCCCTCCATGAAACCAAGCAATGAGATGGGCCACGTGGAACCCTAGGTCTCCCTCCATGAAACCAAGCAGTGAGATGAGCTGCGTGGAACCCTAGGTCTCCCTACATGAAAGCAAGCAAGGAGATGGGCCGCGTGGAAACCTAGGTCTCCCTCAATGAAACCAAGCAGTGAGATGGGCCGCGTGGAACCCTAGGTATCCCTCCATGAAACCAAGCAGTGAGATGGGCCGCGTGGAACCCTGGGTCTCCCTCCATGAAACCAAGCAATGAGATGGGCCGCGTGGAACCAGGCAGTGAGATGAGCTGCGTGGAACCCTAGGTCTCCCTACATGAAAGCAAGCAAGGAGATGGGCCGCGTGGAAACCTAGGTCTCCCTCAATGAAACCAAGCAGTGAGATGGGCCGCGTGGAACCCTAGGTATCCCTCCATGAAACCAAGCAGTGAGATGGGCCGCGTGGAACCCTGGGTCTCCCTCCATGAAACCAAGCAGTGAGATGGGCCGCGTGGAAACCTAGGTCCATGAAACCAAGCAGTGAGATGGGCAGCGTGGAACCCTAGGTCTCCCTCCATGAAACCAAGCAGTAAGATGGGCAGTGTGGAACCCTAGGTCGCCCTCCATGAAACCAAGCAGTGAGATGGGCGGCATGGAACCCTAGGTCTCCATCCATGAAACCAAGCAGTGAGATGGGTCGCGTGGAAACCTAGGTCTCCCTCCATGAAACCAAGCAGTGAGATGGGCCACGTGGAACCCTAGGTCTCCCTCCATGAAACCAAGCAGTGAGATGAGCTGCGTGGAACCCTAGGTCTCCCTCCATGAAAGCAAGCAGGGAGACGGGCCGCGTGGAAACCTAGGTCTCCCTCCATGAAACCAAGCAGTGAGATGGGCCGCGTGGAACCCTAGGTATCCCTCCATGAAACCAAGCAGTGAGATGGGCCGGGTGGAACCCTAGGTCTCCCTCCATGAAACCAAGCAATGTGATGGGCCACATGGAACCCTAGGTCTCCCTCCATGAAACCAAGCATTGAGATGAGCTGCATGGAACCCTAGGTCTCCCTCCATGAAAGCAAGCAAGGAGATGTGCCGCGTGGAAACCTAGGTCTCCCTCCATGAAACCAAGCAGTGAGATGGGCCGCGTGGAACCCTAGGTATCCCTCCATGAAACCAAGCAGTGAGATGGGCCGCGTGGAACCCTGGGTCTCCCTCCATGAAACCAAGCAATGAGATGGGCCGCGTGGAACCCTAGGTCTCCCTCCATGAATCCAAGCAGTAAGATGGGCAGTGTGGAACCCTAGGTCGCCCTCCATGAAACCAAGCAGTGAGATGGGCGGCATGGAACCCTAGGTCTCCATCCATGAAACCAAGCAGTGAGATGGGCCGCGTGGAAACCTAGGTCTCCCTCCATGAAACAAAGCAGTGAGATGGGCCACGTGGAACCCTAGGTCTCCCTCCATGAAACCAACCAGTGAGATGGGCCGCGTGGAACCCTAGGTCTCCCTCCATGAAACCAAGCAGTGAGATGGGCCGTGTGGAACCCTAGGTCTCCGTCCATGAAACCAAGCAATGAGATGGGCCGCATGGAACCTTAGGTCTCCCTCCATGAAACCAAGCAATGAGATGGGCCGCATGGAACCCTATGTCTCCCTCCATGGAACCAAGCAGTGAGATGGGCCGTGTGGAACCCTAGGTCTCCCTCCATGATACCAAGCAACGTGGAACCCTATGTCTCCCTCCATGAAACCAAGCAGTAAGATGGGCCGCGTCGAAGCCTAGGTCTCCCTCCATGAAACCAAGTAATGAGATGGGACGTGTGGAACCCTAGGTATCCCTCCATGAAAAAAAGCAACGTGGAACCCTAGGTCTCCCTCCATGAAACCAAGCAGTAAAATGGGCCGCATGGAACCCTAGGTCTCCCTCCATGAAACCAAGCTTTGAGATGGGCCGCGTGGAACCCTATGTCTCCCTGCATGAAACGAAGCAGTGAGATGGGCTGCGTGGAACACTAGGTCTCCCTCCATGAAACCAAGCAGTGCGATGAGCCGCGTGGAACCCTAGCTCTCCCTCCATGAAACCAAGCAATGAGATCAGCCGCGTGGAACCCTAGGTCTCACTCCTTGAAACAAAGCAGTGAGATGGGCCGTGTGGAACACTATGTCTCCCTCCATAAAACCAAGCAATGAGATGGGCCGTGTGGAACCCTATGTCTCCCTCCATGAAACCAAGCAGTGAGATGGGCCGCGTGGAACCCTAGGTCTCCCGCCATGAAACCAAGCATTGAGATGGGCCGCGTGGAACCCTAGGTCTCCCTCCATGAAACCAAGCAGTGAGATGGGCCACGTGGAACCCTAGGTCTCCCTCCATGAAACCAAGCAGTGAGATGGGCGGCATGGAACCCTAGGTCTCCCTCCATGAAACCAAGCAGTGAGATCGGCCGCGTGGAAACCTAGGTCTCCCTCCATGAAACCAAGCAGTGAGATGGGCCACGTGGAACCCTAGGTCTCCCTCCATGAAACCAAGCAGTGAGATGGGCAGCGTGGAACCCTAGGTCTCCCTCCATGAAACCAAGCAGTGAGATGGGCCGCATGGAACCCTAGGTCTCCCTCCATGAAACCAAGCATTGAGATGGGCCACGTGGCACCCTAGCTCTCCCTCCATGAAACCAAGCAACATGGAACCCTATGTCTCGCTCCATGAAACCAAGCAGTAAGATGGGCCGCATGGAATCCTAGGTCTCCCTCCATGAAATCAAGCAATGAGATGGGACGCGTGGAACCCTAGGTCTCCCTCCATGAAACCAAGCAATGAGATGGGCCACGTGGAACCCTAGGTCTCCCTCCATGAAACCAAGCAGTGAGATGAGCTGCGTGGAACCCTAGGTCTCCCTACATGAAAGCAAGCAAGGAGATGGGCCGCGTGGAAACCTAGGTCTCCCTCAATGAAACCAAGCAGTGAGATGGGCCGCGTGGAAACCTAGGTCCATGAAACCAAGCAGTGAGATGGGCCGCGTGGAACCCTGGGTCTCCCTCCATGAAACCAAGCAATGAGATGGGCCGCGTGGAACCAAGCAGTGAGATGGGCTGCGTCGAACCCTAGGTCTCCCTCCATGAAACCAAGCAATGAGATGGGCCGCGTGGAACCCTATGTCTCCCTCCATGAAACCAAGCATTGAGATGGGCCGCGCGGAACTCTAGCTCTCCCTCCATGAAACCAAGCAATGAGATCGGCCGCGTGGAACCCTAGGTCTCCCTCCATGAATCCAAGCAGTAAGATGGGCAGTGTGGAACCCTAGGTCGCCCTCCATGAAACCAAGCAGTGAGATGGGCTGCATGGAACCCTAGGTCTCCATCCATGAAACCAAGCAGTGAGATGGGCCGCGTGGAAACCTAGGTCTCCCTCCATGAAACCAAGCAGTGAGATGGGCCACGTGGAACCCTATGTCTCCCTCCGTGAAACCAAGCAGTGAGATGGGCCGCGTGGAACCCTAGGTCTCCCTCCATGAAACCAAGCAGTGAGATGGGCCGTCTGGAACCCTAGGTCTCAGTCCATGAAACCAAGCAATGAGATGGGCCGCATGGAACTTTAGGTCTCCCTCCATGAAACCAAGCAATGAGATGGGCCGCATGGAACCCTATGTCTCCCTCCATGGAACCAAGCAGTGAGATGGGCCGTGTGGAACCCTAGGTCTCCCTCCATGAAACCAAGCAACGTGGAACCCTATGTCTCCCTCCATGAAACCAAGCAGTAAGATGGGCCGCGTCGAATCCTAGGTCTCCCTCCATGAAACCAAGCAATGAGATGGGACGTGTGGAACCCTAGGTCTCCCTCCATGAAAAAAAGCAACGTGGAACCCTAGGTCTCCTTCCATGAAACCAAGCAGTAAAATGGACCGCGTGGAACCCTAGGTCTCCCTCCATGAAACCAAGCAGTGAGATGGGCCGCGTGGAACCCTATGTCTCCCTCCATGAAACCAAGCATTGAGATGGGCCGCGCGGAACTCTAGCTCTCCCTCCATGAAACCAAGCAATGAGATCGGCCGCGTGGAACCCTAGGTCTCACTCCTTGAAACAAAGCAGTGAGATGGGCAGTGTGGAACACTATGTCTCCCTCCATAAAACCAAGCAATGAGATGGGCCGCGTGGAACCCTATGTCTCCCTCCATGAAACCAAGCAGTGAGATGGGCCGCGTGGAACCCTAGGTCTCCCTCCATGAAACCAAGCATTGAGATGGGCCGCGTGGAACCCTAGGTCTCCCTCCATGAAACCAAGCAGTGAGATGGGCCACGTGGAACCCTAGGTCTCCCTCCATGAAACCAAGCAGTGAGATGGGCGGCATGGAACCCTAGGTCTCCCTCCATGAAACCAAGCAGTGAGATCGGCCGCGTGGAAACCTAGGTCTCCCTCCATGAAACCAAGCAGTGAGATGGGCCACGTGGCACCCTAGCTCTCCCTCCATGAAACCAAGCAACATGGAACCCTATGTCTCTCTCCATGAAACCAAGCAGTAAGATGGGCCGCATGGAATCCTAGGTCTCCCTCCATGAAATCAAGCAATGAGATGGGACGCGTGGAACCCTACGTCTCCCTCCATGAAACCAAGCAACCTGGAACCCTAGGTCTCCCTCCATGAAACCAAGCAGTAAGATGGGCCGCGTGGAACCCTAGGTCTCCCTCCATGAAACCAAGCAAGTGAGATGGGCCGCGTGGAACTCTATGTCTCCCTCCATGAAACCAAGCATTGAGATGGGCCGCGTGGAACCCTAGGTCTCCCTCAATGAAACCAAGCAGTGAGATGGGCCGCGTGGAACCCTAGCTCTCCCTCCATGAAACCAAGCAATGAGATGGGCCGCGTGGAACTCTATGTCTCCCTCCATAAAACCAAGCAATGAGATGAGAAGCGTGGAACTCTATGTCTCCCTCATGAAACCAAGCAGTGAGATGGGCCGCGATGAACCCTAGGTCTCCCTCCATGAAACCAAGCATTGAGATGGGCCGCGTGGAACCCTAGGTCTCCCTCCATGAAACCAAGCAGTGAGATGGGCCGCGTGGAACCCTCGGTCTCCCTCCATGAAACCAAGCAGTGAGATGGGCTGCGTGGAAACCTAGGTCTCCCTCCATGAAACCAAGTCGTGAGATGAGCCACGTGGAACCCTAGGTCTCCCTCCATGAAGCCAAGCAGTGAGATGGGCTGCGTGGAACCCTATGTCTCCCTCCATGAAACCAAGCAGTGAGATGGGCGGCATGGAACCCTACGTCTCCCTCCATGAAACCAAGCAGTGAGATGGGCAGCGTGGAACCCTAGGTCTCCCTCCATGAAACCAAGCAGTGAGATGGGCCGCATGGAACCCTAGGTCTCCCTCCATGAAACCAAGCATTGAGATGGGCCACGTGGCACCCTAGCTCTCCCTCCATGAAACCAAGCAACATGGAACCCTATGTCTCGCTCCATGAAACCAAGCAGTAAGATGGGCCGCATGGAATCCTAGGTCTCCCTCCATGAAATCAAGCAGTGAGATGGGCCGCGTGGAACCCTCGGTCTCCCTCCATGAAACCAAGCAGTGAGATGGGCTGCGTGGAAACCTAGGTCTCCCTCCATGAAACCAAGTCGTGAGATGAGCCACGTGGAACCCTAGGTCTCCCTCCATGAAGCCAAGCAGTGAGATGGGCCGCGTGGAAACCTAGGTCTCCCTCCATGAAACCAAGCAGTGAGATGGGCCACGTGGAACCCTAGGTCTCCCTCCATGAAACCAAGCAGTGAGATGGGCCGCGTGGAACCCTCGGTCTCCCTCCATGAAACCAAGCAGTGAGATGGGCTGCGTGGAAACCTAGGTCTCCCTCCATGAAACCAAGTCGTGAGATGAGCCACGTGGAACCCTAGGTCTCCCTCCATGAAGCCAAGCAGTGAGATGGGCCGCGTGGAAACCTAGGTCTCCCTCCACGAAGCCAAGCAGTGAGATGGGCCACGTGGAACCCTAGGTCTCCCTCCATGAAACCAAGCAGTGAGATGGGCCGCGTGGAACCCTAGGTCTCCCTCCATGAAACCAAGCAGTGAGATGGGCCGTGTGGAACCCTAGGTCTCCGTCCATGAAACCAAGCAATGAGATGGGCCGCATGGAACCTTAGGTCTCCCTCCATGAAACCAAGCAATGAGATGGGCTGCATGGAACCCTATGTCTCCCTCCATGGAACCAAGCAGTGAGATGGGCCGTGTGGAACCCTAGGTCTCCCTCCATGAAACCAAGCAACGTGGAACCCTATGTCTCCCTCCATGAAACCAAGCAGTAAGATGGGCCGCGTCGAATCCTAGGTCTCCCTCCATGAAACCAAGCAATGAGATGGGACGTGTGGAACCCTAGGTCTCCCTCCATGAAAAAAAGCAACGTGGAACCCTAGGTCTCCCTCCATGAAACGAAGCAGTAAAATGGGCCGCGTGGATCCCTATGTCTCCCTGCATGAAACGAAGCAGTGAGATGGGCTGCGTGGAACCCTAGGTCTCCCTCCATGAAACCAAGCAGTGAGATGGGCAGCGTGGAACCAGCTCTCCCTCCATGAAACCAAGCAATGAGATCGGCCGCGTGGAACCCTAGGTCTCACTCCTTGAAACAAAGCAGTGAGATGGGCCGCGTCGAATCCTAGGTCTCCCTCCATGAAACCAAGCAATGAGATGGGACGTGTGGAACCCTAGGTCTCCCTCCATGAAAAAAAGCAACGTGGAACCCTAGGTCTCCCTCCATGAAACGAAGCAGTAAAATGGGCCGCGTGGATCCCTATGTCTCCCTGCATGAAACGAAGCAGTGAGATGGGCTGCGTGGAACCCTAGGTCTCCCTCCATGAAACCAAGCAGTGAGATGGGCAGCGTGGAACCAGCTCTCCCTCCATGAAACCAAGCAATGAGATCGGCCGCGTGGAACCCTAGGTCTCACTCCTTGAAACAAAGCAGTGAGATGGGCCGTGTGGAACACTATGTCTCCCTCCATAAAACCAAGCAATGAGATGGGCCGCGTGGAACCCTATGTCTCCCTCCATAAAACCAAGCAGTGAGATGGGCCGCGTGGAACCCTAGGTCTCCCTCCATGAAACCAAGCATTGAGATGGGCCGCGTGGAACCCTAGGTCTCCCTCCATGAAACCAACCAGTGAGATGGGCCACGTGGAACCCTAGGTCTCCCTCCATGAAACCAAGCAGTGAGATGGGCGGCATGGAACCCTAGGTCTCCCTCCATGAAACCAAGCAGTGAGATCGGCCGCGTGGAAACCTAGGTCTCCCTCCATGAAACCAAGCAGTGAGATGGACCACGTGGAACCCTAGGTCTCCCTCCATGAAACCAAGCAGTGAGATGGGCAGCGTGGAACGCTAGGTCTCCCTCCATGAAACCAAGCAGTGAGATGGGCCGCATGGAACCCTAGGTCTCCCTCCATGAAACCAAGCATTGAGATGGGCCACGTGGCACCCTAGCTCTCCCTCCATGAAACCAAGCAACATGGAACCCTATGTCTCGCTCCATGAAACCAAGCAGTAAGATGGGCCGCATGGAATCCTAGGTCTCCCTCCATGAAATCAAGCAATGAGATGGGACGCGTGGAACCCTACGTCTCCCTCCATGAAACCAAGCAACCTGGAACCCTAGGTCTCCCTCCATGAAACCAAGCAGTAAGATGGGCCGCGTGGAACCCTAGGTCTCCCTCCATGAAACCAAGCAGTGAGATGGGCCGCGTGGAACTCTATGTCTCCCTCCATGAAACCAAGCATTGATATGGGCCGCGTGGAACCCTAGGTCTCCCTCAATGAAACCAAGCAGTGAGATGGGCCGCGTGGAACCCTAGCTCTCCCTCCATGAAACCAAGCAATGAGATGAGCCGCGTGGAACCCTAGGTCTCCCTCCTTGAAACCAAGCAGTGAAATGGGCCGTGTGGAACACTATGTCTCCCTCCATAAAACCAAGCAATGAGATGAGAAGCGTGGAACTCTATGTCTCCCTCCATGAAACCAAGCAGTGAGATGGGCCGCGTCGAACCCTAGGTCTCCCTCCATGAAACCAAGCATTGAGATGGGCCGCGTGGAACCCTAGGTCTCCCTCCATGAAACCAAGCAGTGAGATGGGCCGCGTGGAACCCTCGGTCTCCCTCCATGAAACCAAGCAGTGAGATGGGCTGCGTGGAAACCTAGGTCTCCCTCCATGAAACCAAGTCGTGAGATGAGCCACGTGGAACCCTAGGTCTCCCTCCATGAAACCAAGCAGTGAGATGGGCCGCGTGGAACCCTAGGTCTCCCTCCATGAAACCAAGCATTGAGATGGGCCGCGTGGAACCCTAGGTCTCCCTCCATGAAACCAAGCAGTGAGATGGGCCACGTGGAACCCTAGGTCTCCCTCCATGAAACCAAGCAGTGAGATGGGCGGCATGGAACCCTAGGTCTCCCTCCATGAAACGAAGCAGTAAAATGGACCGCGTGGAACCCTAGGTCTCCCTCCATGAAACCAAGCAGTGAGATGGGCCGCGTGGAACCCTATGTCTCCCTCCATGAAACCAAGCATTGAGATGGGCCGCGTGGATCCCTATGTCTCCCTCCATGAAACCAAGCAGTGAGATGGGCCGCGTGGATCCCTATGTCTCCCTCCATGAAACCAAGCAGTGAGATGGGCCGCGTGGAACCAGCTCTCCCTCCATGAAACCAAGCAATGAGATCGGCCGCGTGGAACCCTAGGTCTCACTCCTTGAAACAAAGCAGTGAGATGGGCCGTGTGGAACACTATGTCTCCCTCCATAAAACCAAGCAATGAGATGGGCCGCGTGGAACCCTATGTCTCCCTCCATGAAACCAAGCAGTGAGATGGGCCGCGTGGAACCCTAGGTCTCCCTCCATGAAACCAAGCATTGAGATGGGCCGCGTGGAACCCTAGGTCTCCCTCCATGAAACCAAGCAGTGAGATGGGCCACGTGGAACCCTAGGTCTCCCTCCATGAAACCAAGCAGTGAGATGGGCGGCATGGAACCCTAGGTCTCCCTCCATGAAACCAAGCAGTGAGATCGGCCGCGTGGAAACCTAGGTCTCCCTCCATGAAACCAAGCAGTGAGATGGGCCACGTGGAACCCTAGGTCTCCCTCCATGAAACCAAGCAGTGAGATGGGCAGCGTGGAACCCTAGGTCTCCCTCCATGAAACCAAGCAGTGAGATGGGCCGCATGGAACCCTAGGTCTCCCTCCATGAAACCAAGCATTGAGATGGGCCACGTGGCACCCTAGCTCTCCCTCCATGAAACCAAGCAACATGGAACCCTATGTCTCGCTCCATGAAACCAAGCAGTAAGATGGGCCGCATGGAATCCTAGGTCTCCCTCCATGAAATCAAGCAATGAGATGGGACGCGTGGAACCCTACGTCTCCCTCCATGAAACCAAGCAACCTGGAACCCTAGGTCTCCCTCCATGAAACCAAGCAGTAAGATGGGCCGCGTGGAACCCTAGGTCTCCCTCCATGAAACCAAGCAGTGAGATGGGCCGCGTGGAACTCTATGTCTCCCTCCATGAAACCAAGCATTGATATGGGCCGCGTGGAACCCTAGGTCTCCCTCAATGAAACCAAGCAGTGAGATGGGCCGCGTGGAACCCTAGCTCTCCCTCCATGAAACCAAGCAATGAGATGGGCCGCGTGGAACCCTAGGTCTCCCTCCTTGAAACCAAGCAGTGAAATGGGCCGTGTGGAACACTATGTCTCCCTCCATAAAACCAAGCAATGAGATGAGAAGCGTGGAACCCTATGTCTCCCTCCATGAAACCAAGCAGTAAGATGGGCCGCGTGGAACCCTAGGTCTCCCTCCATGACACCAAGCAACATGGAACCCTAGGTCTCCCTCCCTGAAACCAAGCAGTAAGATGGGCCGCGTGGAACCCTAGGTCTCCCTCCATGAAACCAAGCAGTGAGATGGGCCACGTGGAACCCTATGTCTCCCCCCATGAAACCAAGCATTGAGATGGGCCGCGTGGAACCCTAGGTCTCCCTCCATGAAACCAAGCAGTGAGATGGGCCGCGTGGAACCCTATGTCTGCCTCCATGAAACCAAGCAGTGAGATGGGCCGCCTGGAATGCTAGGTCTCCCTCCATGAAACCAAGCAGTGAGATGGGCTGCGTGGAACCCTAGTTCTCCCTCCTTGAAACCAAGCAGTGAGATGGGCCGTGTGGAACTCTATGTCTCCCTCCATAAAACCAAGCAATGAGATGGGCTGCGTGGAACCCTATGTCTACCTCCATGAAACCAAGCAGTGAGATGGGCCGCGTGGAAACCTAGGTCTCCCTCCATGAAACCAAGCAATGAGATGGGCCGCATGGAACCTTAGGTCTCCCTCCATGAAACCAAGCAGTGAGATGGGCCACGTGGAAACCTAGGTCTCCCTTCATGAAACCATGCAAAGTGGAACCCTATGTCTCCCACCATGAAACCAAGCAGTAAGATGGGCCAAGTGGAAACCTAGGTCTCCCTCCATGAAACCAAGCAGTGAGATGGGCCACGTGGAACCCTAGGTCTCCCTCCATGAAACCAAGCAGTGAGATGGGCCGCGTGTAACCCTAGGTCTCCCTCCATGAAACCCAGCAGTGAGATGGGCCGCGTGGAACCCTTGGTCTCCCTCCATGAAACCAAGCAGTGAGATGGGCGGCATGGAACCCTAGGTCTCCCTCCATGAAACCAAGCAGTGAGATGGGCCACGTGGAACCCTAGGTCTCCCTCCATGAAACCAAGCAGTGAGATGGGCAGCGTGGAACCCTAGGTCTCCCTCCATGAAACCAAGCAGTGAGATGGGCCGCATGGAACCCTAGGTCTCCCTCCATGAAACCAAGCAATGAGATGGGCTGCATGGAACCTTAGGTCTCCCTCCATGAAACCAAGCAATGAGATGGGCTGCATGGAACCCTATGTCTCCCTCCATGAAACCAAGCAGTGAGATGGGCCGCGTGGAACCCTAGGTCTCCCTCCATGAAACCAAGCAACGTGGAACCCCATGTCTCCCTCCATGAAACCAAGCAGTAAGATGGGCCGCGTGGAATCCTACGTCTCCCTCCATGAAATCAAGCAATGAGATGGGACGCGTGGAACCCTAGGTCTCCCTCCATGAAACCAAGCAACGTGGAATCCTAGGTCTCCCTCCATAGAACCAAGCAGTAAGATGGGCCACGTGGAACCCTAGGTCTCCCTCCATGAAACCAAGCAGTGAGATGGGCCGCGTTGAACCCTATGTCTCCCTCCATGAAACCAAGCATTGAGATGGGCCGCGTGGAACGCTAGGTCTCCCGCCATGAAACCAAGCAGTGAGATGGGCCGCGTGGAACCCTATGTCTGCCTCCATGAAACCAAGCAGTGAGATGGGCCACGTGGAACCCTAGGTCTCCCTCCATGAAACCAAGCAGTGAGATGGGCCGCATGGAACCCTAGGTCTCCCTCCATAAAACCAAGCAATGAGATGGGCCGCGTGGAACCCTATCTCTCCCTCCATGAAACCAAGCAGTGAGATGGGCCGCGTCGAACCCTAGGTCTCCCTCCATGAAACCAAGCAGTGAAATGGGCCGTGTGACAAGCTAGGTCTCCCTCTATGAAACCAAGCAATGAGATGGGCCGCATGGAACCTTAGGTCTCCCTCCATGAAACCAAGCAGTGAGATGGGTCGCATGGAAACCTAGATCTCCCTTCATGAAACCAAGCAACGTGGAACCCTATGTCTCCCTCCATGAAACCAAGCAGTAAGATGGGCCGCGTGGAAGCCTAGGTCTCCCTCCATGAAACCAAGCAATGAGATGGGCCGCATGGAACCTTAGGTCTCCCTCCATGAAACCAAGCAGTGAGATGGGTCGCATGGAAACCTAGATCTCCCTTCATGAAACCAAGCAACGTGGAACCCTATGTCTCCCTCCATGAAACCAAGCAGTAAGATGGGCCGCGTGGAAGCCTAGGTCTCCCTCCATGAAACCAAGCAATGAGATGGGACGCGTGGAACCCTAGATCTCCCTCCATGAAACCAAGCAGTGATATGGACCGCGTGGCACCCTAGTTCTCCCTCCATGAAACCAAGCAGTGAGATGGGCCGTGTGGAATCCTAGGTCTCCCCCCATGAAACCAAGCAATGGGATGGGCCGCGTGGAACCCTAGGTCTCCCTCCATGAAACCAAGCAGTGAGATGGGCCGCGTTGTGGAATCAGAAAATACCATATTAAGGCTTTTACACCAAGCAAAGAGAAATACGCCAACACAGGCTTGTAAAGATTCCCAGAATCTTTATTGCAACACTGTACAGTTTACAAAACAAAGTACACAAATAGCTATTTGGCCGTCAGTACATCACAGAGACCACCAGCAGGTTCAATGTGAGCAGTGAACAGGAATTGCTAGCTGGACATCAGCAAATGTATACAGTTTCTTCATAACGATGTCCAGCCTCCTACAAGTTAATCATGTACTGGGCTACGGTTCGCGCCAGGTTCATTCCTAATTTACATATCTCGTGCATGCGGTTTACTTCTTAATACATTTACTAACAAATAATATTATTCTCTGGGTTTAACTTTACACTCTTTACACATTTGCTTCAATGCAGGTCAAACAGATGTTTCACATGTCATGTTTAAATAGCATTATTGTTCTTGTATACTTGTAGGTTAACATCGCCGATTCAAGTAATCCCCTGATCCCGAGGTCAACAAAGGACAAGGTCTACATGACCCTAACATGTAGCCTGCAGGCAGGTTGGACATTAACTCGCCTACAGAGGTTGAAGAGGTTAAGTAAGAACAAGAGAACACAGGTCGGCCATTTTAGGCCACAGGGTCACTTTGCACAACAAACTAAAATGGCGGCTTTAACCTAAAATGGAGGCTTGATTAACTTAAGGTCACGACCTTGCGATGCAGATTTCCTCGCAAAGCGACTGGGCATAGGCCAACATATACAATGAGGACGAAACAATATTATATCAGTTTTAACAAACCCTCCTTTTGGCCTATGCCAAGCGCTAAACTACTTCCAATCACTTTACGACTATCTCCACATTTCAACGTCTATACACCCCGAATCATTATCAGACATATCTATTGCCATTAGATCAGACACTAGAATTTCTTTCAACACGTACTCCTTGGAAACCTTATTTGGGGCATATATTTTATGCCCTAATACACTTGTTGCTTGTGCGCAACATCCCCTTAATACCGAACATATACCAGGGAGACTCTGTATACAACAACAAAGGAACAGTAAACTACCAAAGATAATCAGCAAGGCCGAAAGCCACTTCCATCCCCACGACCGTAGGAGATCCCAAAACCATGCACTAAGTTCCCAGTTTCCCTCAGGAACATGCACTTCTGAACTAAGAACATGTAGATTTTGGATTGCCCTAAAGATCGTTGAAGAGGAGTCTGGTACGTAAACGCAGCAAGCAGACCTCACTAATTTACATACTCCTCCACGCTCAGTCAGAATGACATCTAATGCCATCCGGTTCTGAAGACCTACTAATCTTATCGCTTTCTGTTCTAACGTCATATTATAGGGTATGTCAGTGGTCCGGGTGATGGTTCTCTCCAGTACTCTTGCTAGTCCCCTGATATCTTCTGAATTCATAATCTGCCCAAAAAATGGCACAAAGGATTTCATTATGTCTCCTAGAGTTTGCGCTGGAGTAACCCCCTTCACATCTCGTCGTGGACGAGTCTTCGAAAATTTCTGCAGTACTGGCAATGAATACCCCAGGTAATAGAATCCCTAAATAGCAAGTTCCTTGCCAATCCCTGGGCAACCATGGAAATGCCACATTACCGCAAACAAAATAGACAGGTTCACCTACATACAGAGGTCTGTTCTCACTAGTCAAATTCGCAACATTGGCGCAACTTTTAAAATCACCCACTGACTGTGTTTCATTCCTCTGTATGCAGAAGGAAACTGAATCGGGGCTATGGTTAACAGAATAAGATGGAGGCATGGCATCCTTATTGCCTATAGGAGCCATTTTGAAAGAGATCAAAGACTGAAAAGGATGAGACAATCTATCAGAGGGCCTAACAGAAGCAACATTTGGCTTACTTCTATTTGCAAAAAGTGAGCATCCCAGGGGCATCAAAACATTCTTTTCAAAACTATTTAAATTTGTACCATAAAAGTTCCCTGAGATGCTGTCATTCCAACGGCCAAAGAATAGTGCTCTAAGAGAAGCATAACAAGCAGTTGTCAAAGGTAAAGGATGAATGTACCAACCTAGCCCCTTATCCCCATGTTGCGGTAAATGCGAGCAGATCCAGCAGTCCAGCAGTTGGTCCTATTAAAAATTGCTTGAGTGGCATTCCTTATTAACAAAAGGGTATTATTCTGATAGTTCCGTCTTTGCGAAGAATCTCTAGGCGACAAGGTATGCAATTGCACGGAAGGAGTGGGTAAAACAGATACATTTTCAACAGGTAAAAAGTCCTCTAGCGGATATGCTCCCTCCAGGTACCATAACCCAAAACCAGTAGTTACTAAAAACCCAGTTATTATTACAAAAAGGCAACAATACATTTTCGTGGTCCCCTTACACACTTGATCATTGTCTCTGCTAGTCACATATTTATCTAACAGTTCGGTACGAGTGGTAGCGGGTGCAGGCATCGTAGTCTTCAATAGAAAAACACCAATTGTTCATTTGCTGGCGACTCCAGTCGCGCGTATTCTTAATGTCTTTCCCACAACCCTTAGCCAACAGAATCCTTTCGTATAGTCAGGCCAAAAGGCAAGCCCTCAAATGATTTCCTCAATCGCACAGTCAAACCGTGCCGTACGTCTATCTTCTTGGACGTAAATTATATTTCACAATTTCCGGTGCTGAAGGATCAGAAAACAGTATGTCGTCACTTCCCACTGGAGGTGACGAGTGAACGGAAATGGGATCAGAAAACGGATGATCCGGAAGTACCGCTGTTGGAGAGTGCGGAGACAAGATGGCCGTTTTGTCTGGCCTTACAAACTCTGGAACGGTCTCCGATACTCTCTTGTCGGTTGTTGCTGTTTCGGGCACGTTGGCTACAGCATTCAAAAGGGATTCTGTGTCTTCTGTATCGTATGGCACGGGCTGCGGGATCCGTTTGGTGTGCTTTGCGTGTATCCAGTTCTTCCGCCCCGCTGCCCGCAATGCAGTCTGGGTGACTAGCAGGACCTGGTAGGGACCCCTCCACCAAGGTGCAAGGCAAGACGACCTTTCAAAAACTTTCGTGAGGATCCAGTCCCCCGGTCGTAGACTGTGACCGGGACCCTCGTACCGAACAGGTAATGCCTCTCGCACCTGGTGATAAGTTGAAAATACATTTTTAGTCACCTGGTTACAATAATCTGAAACAAGCACATTCTCTACATCCCGCAATGAGCGACTCTTTGGCATACCCCAAATATTAGCAGGCCTCCCCATTACCACCTCAAAGGGAGAGAGCCCAGTCTTAGTTTGAGGGGTTGTTCTCATCGACAGCAACACGATCGGTAAGGCGTCCGGCCATTTTAACTTGGTGCCAGCACATGTCTTAGCGAGCTTGTTCTTTATAATTCCGTTATGCCTTTCCACTAATCCGGCACTTTGGGCATGTCTGGCCGAATGGAACCGTTTATCAATCTGCAATCCTTTGCATATTTGTAGGATTACAGCAGCGATAAAGCGATAAAGTGTGGCCCATTATCCAACCAGATGACTCTCGGCAGCCCGAACCTAGGAAAGAACTCTTTCAACAGAGTTTTTGACTTGGTTATGGCCGTAGCATCTGCTTGAATGTCTTTTACAGAATCAATACTTTCACCAAAAGTACAAACATTTACAGTTTCCCTTACAGCATACATTTCTGAACTAAAATCAGTGGCAGTTTGTTTAGCTATCTGATCAGCGAAAGCATTCCCTTTTCCTATATCATCTGTAACCTTCTGATGTGCTGTACATTTTATAATGGCTAACTGAACAGGGAGTGCGAGCGCTGAAAGTAATCGCACTATTAAAGTGCTGTGCTGTATTTTTGTGCCATGTGAGGTCAAGAAACCTTGTTCTTTCCCAAGTCTACCGAAGTTGTGAACCACCCCAAAGGCATACTGACTGTCGGTATATATATTTAGTGTAAGCCCTTCAGAAAGTTCACAAGCTCGAGTTAATGCTATAATTTCTGCGGCCTGCACGGAATTATGCATAATTCTTTTGGTTTCCACAATCGTGCTTAAGGTAGTGATGGCATAAGCAGCCGTGGATGTACCATTCGGAAGTTTGAAACAGGAGCCATCACAAAATAGCTCTCCTTGTGGGCTATTCAAAGGCGTGTCTTTCAAATTGATTCTACCTTTAGTCTCTTATTCTGTAGTGTAAAGGCAATCATGTGACGTTTCGTAACCATCAACAGTATCTTGCGGGACAGGTAAAAGTTCAGCCGGATTTAATATGCAACACCTCTGAATTTGAATGTGGGGAGCAAATAAGATCAATTCGTATCTTGTCAATTATTGCGGAAGTAAGGTGTTGCTTTTGAGTTCTATTTGATAGAATATCTACAGAGTGAGGTACCATTAGGGTTAACGCATGACCCAGAACCATTCCCTTGCTTTGTTTTACAGACGCAGCAGCGACAGCTCTCAAACATCTCGGCAAAGCGCATGCAACAGGATCAAGAACGGATGAGAAATAGCCGCACGGCCTATTCTTCCCTCCATGTTCCTGCGTTAACACAGCCAAAGCACATCCATCACATTCATGCACATACAACACAAAGGCCTTTTCATAATTTGGAGTTCCTAAAACCGGTGCCGAACACAGCGCAGTTTTTAGTAAATCAAATGCTGTCTGGTGTTCCAAAGTCCATGGCAATGGCAAAGAAATGCCCTTCTTTGTCAAAGGCAGCATTGGTTTAATCGTTAACGAAAAATTAGGGATCCACAATCTACACTAAGAAGCCATACCTATCAAGGCTCTAACTTCCTTCTGCGTATTTGGGACAGACATGCCAGAAATAGTTTTTATTCGTTCAGGTGTCAACCTTCTTCCCTCCTTTGACAGGAGATAGCCTAAATAGGCGACCTCCTGGCAACAATATTGGAATTTTTTGAGTGAAGCTTTATGACCATGTTTTGCTAGATGACAAAGCAACAACATGGTGCCTTCTTTACAGGCACTTTCAGAATCAGCAGCCAAGAGGAGATCATCTACATACTGTAGTAACGTGCAAGTAGTAGGCAACTCGAGAGTATCGAGTTGCTCTTTCAATGCTCTACTATAAATACTTGGACTCTCAGTGTACCCTTGTGGTGCACGAGTGAATGTGAACAAGCGTCCACCTAGGGTAAACCGAAAAATACCTACTATCCTTATGTATAGGAATACTGAAAAACACATTTTTGAGGTCTGCAACGCTAAAGTGAGTGGCAGAAGCCGGAATCATAGTTACATCAGGTACAATGGGAAATTGAGGAGCCACAATTTTGTTAATAGCACGCAAATCAATTATAAACCGAAAAGGAATCGCATTATCACCTTTTTTGTACACCGGCAAAATCGGGCTGTTACACAATCTACCTGTAATTTCCTCAATTGCTCCACGATGTACAAAATCAGAAACTATGCATTTCAAAGCCTGTTCGCCTTCAACTGAGATTTTATATTGTGGAATGCGAGGCAGTTTTACTCCATGTTTCAGAATAATTTTAACAGGTTCAATTTGAAGAATGCCCACATCATTATCATCAATTGCCCATAAACATTCTGGAATGTTACTGAATTCTGGCGGTAAAGGTCGAGTCAAAAACTGAGAGGCGAGTGATTGCTGAGGTGAAATTGTTAACCGAACTCCGTCCGAGGAGCAATGTATTACTGCATTCAATACCTTCAGCAAATTTAACCCCAGCAAATTCTCTCCACAGTTTGTAGTAAGTAGAAATGGACACTGCTTCGTGAAGGGACCCAGTGTTATCGGTACCGGCAAAGAGACTGGACAAAGTACAGGTGTGCCTGAAAACCCTACGGAAACATTGGATTGCCCTGACAGGGGAATGTTTGGAACCCGTGAATGGTCAATGGAACACTTTTGTGCTCCCGTATCTACTAAAAATAGATGCTTCCTATTTCCCACCACCATCTCAACGTAGGGACCTTTCTGATGAACGGGAATAGGCGTTGGTTCCAAATCCTGCTTCGGGCAATCCTAACGAAACAGAATGTCGTCAAAAGGAAATTCTTCACAGAGGTACGCGGCAGAAGGATGATCAAAAATGTTTCTATTATCCACACTCGATACTTGTTTATCCTGTGAAAAAGGTTGCTGTGATTCTGGTGTAAACTGACCTCTACCAGGGCCCCCTACACCTGGGCGACCTCTGGATCGTCTACCCATGTTCCAAAATGACTTTTGCTGCAAGGTCGGACATTGTGCGCGCCAGTGGCCTTCCTGTCAACAATAGACACACTGGTTAATGGTTACCGGAGCCAGGGGCATACTTCCCTGTGGAACGTATTGACCTCTAAATTGCGCATTACCCCCTCTAGGGCTTCGAACAATCTGTTGTAATAGTACTTTTGTTTTCAGGTCACCCTTTCTTTTCTCAAGTTTTTCCTTTTCATTATTCACACGATTTTCATAGTACTGAGCCATATGCAGTACTTCTGATTGAGACTTCGCCTGCCAAGCGCTTTCGGAGGACATAATCTGTGACTGGATGTCAGGCAACAATCCACGCACAAATTTGTCGACAAACAGCCTTTTCCCTGACTCTGTGCCTAAGTTTTGTCCACTGAAATCTGAAAATACCTGTTTGAACCGATTGAAGAACTCGGTAGCACCCTCAGACTTTCCTTGGACACAGGCCGTAAGCTTGTCCCAAATAATTATTTTTTCAGGAACTATGGTTTTTAATTTTACAATAATCCTATCAGGCAAAGTTAATATCACTTGAGGCAGTCGCTCGCCAGCTGGTCTTTCTCAACTTTTGGAACAAATGTCGGAGGGACCTCTCTCATAGGCAACTGAGAAGTCGGTAGCTCCGAACACTTACCAAGCAACAGAGCCAAATCAAGCGCTAAGGCAGTCGAAGAGGTATCAATCGAAAAGGCTCTCTTATAAACACTCAACAATTCTGCGGGACAACAAATCTTTCTTTTTACACACTCATTCTGCAGGTATTCTACCATAACCTGTATCACTTTCTTTTGCATTTCTAACGTATACTGACCATACGTGTCATATACTTCATCTGGAGTTATCGACATATCCGAAATCCATCTTATTGCATCCTTTGTACAAATTCACGCTACCTCACCTATCAATTCACGGTGAGGAGAAAACCGTTTCTCTAAGAACATAGCGCCTAAACTATCACCATCTGCTTCTTCATTCTGTAACTCTTCCAACTCCTTCCTATACACAAAAATCCTCTTGACATGCTCATATACTTTTTCCGCAGTATCTCTAGACAACGCTAAGTTGTTCAAATCCCGTAACCCTTGTGGGAGATCTACATCGTTTAATCTATTCCACATTATACTCAAATGAATCCCTAACCCTTCAATAAAAACATTTTTCTCAGGAATACTTTTTAAATTTTCAAGTGTGGGAAAAACATCAGCTTGTTCACCCTTCTCCATACAATGTTTAGCCCAAGCAATTAATTCATTCTTTTTATCTGGGGACACAGTATTACGAGTCACAACCCTTGATCCCACTTCCTGGTCTACTACAAGCAATGCAAAATCACTTGGAAGAGGAAGAGTAGTCACATTCTGAATGTCAATAGGTGGAGACAAGGGGGCAGGCAAAGGAGCGACGGCTGGAGGAACAACAGGAAGAACAATAGGAAGGACCGGGGAGACTATAGGAGGAAGAATAGTGACAGGAAGGGACAAAGCACCAGGAGGAGGAACGTACCGGGGTGGCGCAGAGGCATCGGGCCTTCGTTCATGCAAAAGTTTGTTAATCAATTCATTGGACGTATAAAAATCTTTTGAAGGGTACATTTTCTGGATGCCTAATTGAAACGCTCTGTCCGTGTTCCTAACTGATTCCAATTGTTTATTTTGATCATATAACAGTGCCTTTTCGGCATTCGTCATATGTCGACGCATATGTTTCTCTCTACTCTTTTGTTGCTGCAAAGCTTCTCTTTTCCAACTGTGCAATGCGTCAAATGCTAGAGGTCTAGCCTGTTTCTTTATCAATACAGACTCTAAATATTCTAATCGAGGGATTTCAAAGCTACCATTGGTTGGCCACCGAAGATTAGAGTTATGTCTGGTCTGTCTGTGCCAAATATCATTAATGCTATACTACCAAAGCCTTTCTTACAGTACATAGTACATGCCGGCGACCCCTCCTGTGGTGCGGGACGTCTAACTTCCAAAGATTGTCTGTCGCTGCGGAATAATGCCCTGAAGCAGGCAGACAATTTCTCAGGCATATCAGAATTCTGGTGTTACATGGTCAAATAATTGTGCTCGCGAGTACAATGCGCCAAATTTAATTTGTCAGGGTTAAATTAAGAATCGGGTCACGATTCACCTGACCAAAGGACTGGGAGGCCCGATCGGGTTACTAAGGACAATTCTATGGACCCACGTGTCTGGTGATTTCGACAAATTTACCCACCTCGATATATGGACCCTCGTCAAGACGTTGTCTCGGGCTACAGCTCACCGTTCAGGGATCAGATCATGCTGTTCTGTCGAGGAATTCGCTTTTCGTCCAGAGGGGCCGTTTTGTTGGCATCGTCTGATCCCTGTCCGATAGCCGAGCCAACCTTCAACGAGACGAAGTCAATCTTGAGGGTCCCTATTCGAGCGCCATGTGTGGAATCAGAAAATACAATATTAAGGCATTTACACCATGCAAAGAGAAATACACCAACACAGGCTTGTAAAGATTCCCAGAATCTTTATTGCAACACTGTACAGTTTACAAAACAAAGTACACAAATAGCTATTTGGCCATTAGTACATCACAGAGACCACCAGCAGGTACAATGTGAGCAGTGATCAGGAATTGCTAGCTGGACATCAGCATATTTATACAGTTTCTTCATAACGATGTCCAGCCTCCTACAAGTTAATCATGTACTGGACTAGGGTTCGCGCCAGGTTCATTCCTAATTTACATATCTCGTGCATGCGGTTTACTTCTTTTACTAACAAATACTATTATTCTCTGGGTTTAACTTTACACTCTTTACACATTTGCTTCATTGCAGGTCAAACAGATGTTTCGCATGTCATGTTTAAATAGCGTTATTGTTCTTTTATACTTGTAGGTTAACATCGGCGATTCAAGTAATCCCCTGATCCCGAGGTCAACAAAGGACAAGGTCTACATGACCCTAACATGTAGCCTGCAGGCAGGTTGGACATTAACTCGCCTACAGAGGTTGAAGAGGTTAAGTAAGAACAAGAGAACACAGGTCGGTCATTTTAGGCCACGGGGTGACTTGGCAAGACAAACTAAAATGGCGGCTTTAACCTAAAATGGAGGCTTGATTAACTTAAGATCACGACCTTGCGATGCAGATTTCCTCGCAAAGCGACTGGGCATAGGCCAACATATATAATGAGGACGAAACAATATTATATCAGTTTTAACAGCGTGGAACCCTAGGTCTCCCTCCAAGAAACCAAGCAGTGAGATGGACCGCGTGGAACCCTTGGTCTCCCTCCATGAAATCAAGCAGTGAGATGGGCAGTGTGGAAACCTAGGTCTCCCTCCATGAAACCAAGCAATGAGATGGGCCGTGTGGAACCCTAGGTCTCCCTCCATGAAACCAAACAGTATACAGAGCCACTGGGAGCCAACAGCCAAAGACCTGAGACTGGAGGAACACTTGATCACCGACCCTGATCATAAGAGGTCATCAAGTCTCTGATTCTGAACTTGAGAAGGTTCAAAAGAAACCCCACATATCACAGCAAACGCCAAGCAAGGTAGTCTTAATGAGAGGAATGCTGGACGCAAATGCACCGAGGGGCACTCCAGTTTTAAAGAGTTAGCAGAACTACAAGAATTATTTGATTTCAGAGAAAGGAAAATCCAATTAAGGCAAACCATAGGGAAGGGAACCCTAAACTCACAGTATCAAAACTGTGCCTAGTGCTAATGCAGTGCAGTGTGCGCAGGGGGAACCCCTTTGTGGACACCTAATTATGTTTAGGCTGCCTTTTATCATCACTTCCACTGCCTCTGCTGCACCTCCTCAACATTTGCAAAATTCATCATTTTCTTAGTAACTACTCTACAAAAACTCTAATCTCCACCCTCGCGCTCAGCAAACTTGAGTACTGCTCAGTCGTACTCTTTGCAGTTCCTCTTCTTCTTTCCTCCTTCCTCCTTCAACTTCATAACCTTCACTCAGTCTACTCAGACCCTCCCCATCTACTACCTGTGGACACCACGCTGGTTGGCTCCTGACCCTCCCCATCTACTACCTACTAACACCATGCTGGTTGGCTCCTGACCCGCCCCATCTGCTACCTGCGGACACCACAGTGGTTGGCATGGCTCCTGACCCAACCCATCGGCTGCCTACGGACACCACGCTGGTTGGCTCCTGACCCTCCCCATCTACTACCTGCGGACACCACGGTGGTTGGCTCCAAACCCTCCACATCTACTACCTGCTGACACTACGCTGGTTGGCTCCAGACCCTCCCCATCTACTACCTACGGACACCATGCTGGTTGGCTCCTGACCCTCCCCATCTACTGCCTATGGACACCACGCTGGTTGGCATGGCTCCTGACCCGCCCCATCTACGACTTGCGGACACCATGCTGGTTGGTTCCTGACCCACCCCATTTACTACCTACGACCGCCACGCTGGTTGACTCCTGACCCTCCCCAACTGCTAGCTACGGACACCACGCTGGTTGGCTCCTAACCCGCCCCATCTACTACCTACTAACACCATGCTGGTTAGCTCCTGACGCTCCCCATCTACTACCTACGGAAACCACGCTGGTTGGCTCCTGACCCTCCCCATCTGCTACCGATGGACACCACGCGGGTTGGCTCCTGACCCTCCCCATCTACTACTTACTAACACCATGCTGGTTGGCTCCTGACAAGCCCCATCTGCTACCTACGGACACCACAGTGGTTGGCATGGCTCCTGAACCGACCCATCTGCTGCCTACGGACACCACGCTGGTTGGCTCCTGACCCTCCCCATCTACTACCTGCGGACACCACGGTGGTTGGCTCCAAACCCTCCACATCTACTACCTGCTGACACTACGCTGGTTGGCTCCAGACCCTCCCCATCTACTACCTGTAGACACCACGCTGGTTGGCTCCAGACCCTCCGCATCTACTACCTACGGACACCATGCTGGTTGGCTCCTGACCCTCCCCATCTACTGCCTATGGACACCACGCTGGTTGGCATGGCTCCTGACCCTCTCCATCTACGACTTGCGGACACCATGCTGGTTGGCTCCTGACCCTCCCCATTTACTACCTACGGACACCACGCTGGTTGCCTCCTGAACCTGCCCATTTACTACCTTCGGACACCACGCTGGTTGGCTCCTGACCCTCCCCATCTACTACCTACGGATGCCACGCTGGTTGGCTCCTGACCTTCCCCATCTGCTACCTACGGACACCACGCTGGTTGTCTCCTGACCATCCCCATCTACTACCTGTGGACACGATGCTGGTTGGCTCCTGATCCGCCCCATCTACTGCCTACGGACACCACGCTGGTTGGCATGCCTCCTGACCCGACCCATCTGCAGCCTACGGACACCACGCTGGTTGGCTCCTGACCCTCCCCATATACTACCTCCTAACACCATGCTGGTTAGCTCCTGGCGCTCCCCATCTACTACCAACGGACACCACGCTGGTTGGCTCCTGACCCTCCCCATCTGCTACCTATGGACACCACGCTGGTTGGCTCCTGACCCTCCCCGTCTCCAGACCCTCCCCATCTACTACCTATGGACACCACGCTGGTTGGCTCCTGCCTCAGCCACCGCCTACACGGGTAAACTAATCAGGGCCTGTAGACCGTTTCTATCTACAAACAGTTGCCTCATTCTGGCGAGAGCCCTTATACAATCAAAGCTTGACTACTGTAATAGCCTCTACCTTGGTGCCAACCAAGCTATAATCAAGAAACTTCAGATCCTCCAAAATAATGCGCTGAGAGCAGCACTAAATATTCCCAAGAGGGAGCACATTTCCCACACAAGAATTTCTTGCAAATGGTTATCCATTCAGCAAAAAATTGACCTAAAAACCGTGTGCCTCACCTACAAAGCCTTAAACCACCTAGCCCCCCAATACCTCACTAACAAACTCACTCTTAAACCCAACACAAGAGTCACCAGATCATCCAATACCCTCAGCCTCATCGTGCCCAGATTCACCGCCAAAAGAGCGGGAGGCTCGAGTTTCACGGTCCTCGCCCCTCAACTTTGGAATACGCTGCCTTCTGAATATTAAACTGGTCAAATCCTTCCAATTGTTTAGAAAACTAGTCATCTGCTGGCTACTGGAGAAGGTAACCCTTAGTTAGATTAAGCTTAGTTCTTATTGTATATATTGTACATACTCTGAAATGCTTCTTACTACCTGCCTGTACATACTATATAGGGCATATTCCTGCCACATTTGTATAACCGCTTGTATACTGTAACTTTGTAACTTGTCCTAAGCGCCCATTTACCCCTGGGTCTGGAGCGCTATACTAAATAAAATAAACAAACAAAACAAACAAACAAACCCTCCCCATCTACTACCTGCGTACAACGCGCTGGTTGGCTCCTGACCCACCCTATCTACTACCTGCAGACACCACGCTGGTTGGCTTCTTACCCACCCCATCTACTACCCACAGACACCACACTGGTTGGCTCCTGACCCTCCCCATCTACTGCCTACGGACACCATGCTGGTTGGCTCCTGACCCTCCCCATCTACTGCCTATGGACACCAAGCTGGTTGGCATGTCTCCTGACTCGCCCCATCTGCTGCCTGGGACACCATGCTGGTTGGCTCCTAACCCTCCCCATCTACTACCTGCTGACACCACGCTTTTTGGCTCCTGACCCACCCATCTGCTACCTGCAGACACCACTCCGGTTGGCTTCTGACCATCCCTATCTACTACCTACGGACACCACGCTGGTTGGCACCTGACCCTCCCCATATACTGCCTACCAACACCACGTTGGTTGGCTCCTGACCCTCTCCATCTGCTACCTACGGACAGCACGCTGGTTGGCACTTGACCCTTCCCATCTGCTACCTACGGACAACACGCTGGTTGGCTCCTGACTTTCCCCATCTACTACCTACGGACACCAAGCTGGTTGGCTCCTGACCCGCTACATCTGCTGCCTACGGACACATCGCTGGTTGGCTCCTGACCCTCCCCATATACTACCTGCGGACACCATGCTGGTTGGCTCCTGACCCTCCCCATCTACTGCCTGCGGACACCACGCTGGTAGGCTCCTAACCCTCCCATCTGCTACCTACGGACACCATGCTGGTTGGCTTCTGACCCTCCCCAAATGCTACCTGCGGACACCACGCTGGTTGACTCCTGACTCTCCCCATCTACTGCCTACAGACACCACGCTGTTTTGCTCCTGACTCGCCCCATCTGCTAGCTGCGGACACCACGCTGGTTGGCTCCTGACCCACCCCATCTACTACTTGCGGACACCATGCTGGTTGGCTCCTGACCCTCCTCATCTACTGCCTATGGACACCACGCGGTTGGCATGGATCCTGACCCGCCCCATCTACTGCCTATGGACACCACGCTGTTTTGCACCTGACTCACCCCATCTACTACCGGCGGACTCCACGCTAGTTGGCTCCTGAGCCACCCATCTACTGCCTACTGACACCACGCTGGTTGGATCCTGAGCCTACACATTTACTACCTACGGACACCACGCTGGTTGGTTCCTGACCCTCCCCATCTACTGCCTATAGACACCATGATGGTGGCTCCTGACCCTCCCCATCTACTACATGCGGAAACCATGCTGTTTGGCTCCTGACCCTACCCATCTACTGTCTATAGACACCATGATGGTGGCTCCAGGCCCTCCCATCTACTACCTGCGGACACCATGCTGTTTGGCTCCTGACCCTACCCATCTACTGTCTACGAACACCAGGCTGGTTGGCTCCTGACCATCCCCATCTACTGCCTACGAACACCATGCTAGTTGGCTCCTGACCATCCCCATCTACTGCCTATGGACACCACGCTGGTTGGCTCCTGACCCTCCCCATCTACCCCCTTCGGAAACCATGCTGGTTTGCTCCTGACCCTCCCCATCTACTACCTACAACACCAAGCTGGTTGGCTCATGACCCTCCCCATCTACTGCCTACGGACACCACGCTGATTGGCTCATGACTCTCCCCATATATTTCCTAGGACACCACACTGATTGGCTCCACACCCTCCCCATCTAATGCCTACGGACACCACGCTGGTTGGATCCTGACCCTCCCCATCTACTGCCTACGGACACCACGCTGGTTGGCATGGCTCCTAACCCACCCCATCTGCTGCCTACAGACACCACGCTTGTAGGCTCCTGACTCACTTCATCTGCTATCTGCGGACCCCACGCTGGTTGGCTGCTAACCCCCAAATCTGCTACCTGCGGACAACATGCTGGTTGGCTCCTGACCCTCCCCATCTGCTACCTGAGGAAACAATGCTGGTTGGCTCTTGTCCCGCCCCATCTGCTTCCTATGGACATCACGCTGGAAGGCTCCAGACCCTTCCCATCTACTATCTGCGGACACCACGCTGATTGGCTCCTGACCCTCCCCATCTACTGCCTCCGGACACTACGCTGGTTGGCTCCTGACCCTCTCCATCTACTACCTGCGGACACCACGCTGGATGGCTCCTGACCCTCCCCATCTACTACCTACGGACACCACGCTGGTTGACTCCTGACACCCCCCATCTACTGCCTACGGACACCACGCTGGTTGGCTCCTGACCCTCCCCATCTATCACCTACGGACACCACGCTGGTTTGCTCCTGACCTACCCCATCTACTACCGGCAGACACCACACTGGTTGGCTCCAGAACCCTCCCCATCTGCTGCCTACAGACACCATGCTGGTTAGCTCCTGACCCTCCCCCTCTACTACCTGCGGACACCACGCTGGTTAACTCCTGACCTGCCCCATCTGCTACCTGCGGACACCACGCTGGTTGGCTCCTGACCCTCCCTATCTAGTACCTACGGACACCACGCTGGTTTGCTCCTGACCCTCCCCATCTACTGCCTATGGACACCAAGCTGGTTGGCATGTCTCCTGACTCGCCCCATCTGCTGCCTGGGACACCATGCTGGTTGGCTCCTAACCCTCCCCATCTACTACCTGCAGACACCACGCTTTTTGGCTCCTGACCCGCCCATCTGCTACCTGCAGACACCACTCTGGTTGGCTTCTGACCATCCCTATCTACTACCTACGGACACCACGCTGGTTGGCACCTGACCCTCCCCATATACTGCCTACCGACACCACGTTGGTTGGCTCCTGACCCTCTCCATCTGCTACCTACGGACAGCACGCTGGTTGGCACTTGACCCTTCCCATCTGCTACCTACGGGCACCACGCTGGTTGGCTCCTGACCCCCCCATCTACTACTTATGGACACCACGCTGGTTGGCTCTTGACCCGCCCCATCTACTACCTGCGGACACCATGCTGGCTGGCTCCTGACTCTCCCCATCTACTATCTGCGGACACCACGCTGTTTGGATCCTGACTCGCCCCATCTACTACCCGCGGACTGCATGCTGGTTGATTCCTGACCCTCCCCATCTACTGCCTACGGACAACACGCTGGTTGGCTCCTGACCCTCCCCATCTACTGCCTATGGACGCCGCGCTGGTTGTCTCCTGACCCTCCCCATCTACTACCTGCGGACACCACGCTGGTTTTCTCCTGACCCTCCCCATCTACTGCCTATGGACAGCAAGCTGGTTGGCATGTCTCCTGACCCGCCCCATCTGCTGCCTAGGACACCATGTTGGTTGGCTCCTAACCCTCCCCATCTACTACCTGCTGACACCAGGCTTTTTGGCTCCTGAACTGCCCATCTGCTACCTGCAGACACCACGCTGGTTGGCTTCTGACCATCCCTATCTACTACCTACGGACACCACGCTGGTTGGCACCTGACCCTCCCCATATACTGCCTATGGACACCACGTTGGTTGACATGGCTCCTGACCCGCCCCATCTGCTGCCTACTGACACCACGTTGGTTGGCTCCTGACCCTCTCCATCTGCTACCTACGGACAGCACGCTGGTTGGCACCTGACCCTTCCCATCTGCTACCTACGGGCACCACGCTGGTTGGCCCCTGACCCCCCGATCTACTACTTATGGACACCACGCTGGTTGGCTCTTGACCCGCCCCATCTACTACCTCCGGACACCACGCTGGCTGGCTCCTGACTCTCCCCATCTACTATCTGCGGACACCACGCTGTTTGGCTCCTGATTCGCCCCATCTACTGCCTACAGACAACACGCTGGTTGGCTCCTGACGCTCCCCATCTACTGCCTACGGACACCACACTGGTTGGCATGGCTCCTGACCCGCCCCATCTGCTACCTACGGACACCACGCTATTTGGCTCCTGTCCAGCCCCACCTGCTACCTACAGACACCACGCTGGTTGGCTCCTGACCCTCCCCATCTACTACCTACGGACACCACGCTGGTTGGCTCCTGACCCTCCCCATCTAGTACCTATGGACACCACACTGGTTGGTTCCTAACCCTCCCTATCTGCTACCTACAAACACCATGATGGTTGGCTACAGACCCTCCCTATATACTACCTGTGGACACCACTCTGTTTGATTCCTGACCCTCCCCATCTACTGCCTACGGACACCACGCTGGATGGCTCCTGACCCTCCCCATCTACTACCTACGGACACCACACTGGTTGGTTCCTGACCCTCCCCATCTACTACCTACGGACACCATGCTGGTTGGCTCCTGACCCTCCCCATCTACTACCTACGGACACCACGCTGGTTGGCTCCTGACCCTCCCTATCTACTACCTACAACACCACGCTGGTTGGTTCCAGGCCCTCCTCATCTACTACCTGCGGAAACCACGCTGGTTGAACCTGACCCTCCCCATCTACTGCCTATGGACACCACACTTGTTGAATCCTGACCCTCCCCATCTACTGCCTACGGACACCACGCTGGTTGACTCCTGACCCTCCCCATCTACTGCCTACGGAGACCAAGCTGGTTGGCTCCTGACCCTCCTTATCTATGACTTGCTGACACCACGCTGGTTGACTCCTGACCCTCCCCATCTACTGCCCATGGACACCACACTGGTTTGCTCCTGACCCTCCCCATCTAATGTCTACGGACAACACGCTGGTTGGCACCAGACTCTCCCCATTTACTACCTACCGACAACACGCTGGTTGGCTCCGGACCCTCCCCATCTACCACCTGTGGACACCATGCTGGTTTCGCTCCTGACCCTCCCCATCTACTACCTGCGGACACCATGCTGGTTTCGCTCATGACCCTCCCCATCTACTGCCTACGAACACCATGCTAGTTGGCTCCTGACCATCCCCATCTACTGCCTATGGACACCACGCTGGTTGGCTCCTGACCCTCCCCATCTACCTCCTTCGGAAACCATGCTGGTTTGCTCCTGACCCTCCCCATCTACTACCTACAACACCAAGCTGGTTGGCTCATGACCCTCCCGATCTACTGCCTACGGACACCACGCTGGTTGGCACATGACTCTCCCCATATATTTCCTAGGACACCACACTGATTGGCTCCACACCCTCCCCATCTACTGCCTACGGACACCACGCTGGTTGGATCCTGACCCTCCCCATCTACTGCCTACGGACACCACGCTGGTTGGCATGGCTCCTAACCCACCCCATCTGCTGCCTACAGACACCACGCTTGTAGGCTCCTGACTCACTTCATCTGCTATCTGCGGACACCACGCTGGTTGGCTGCTAAACCCCCCATCTGCTACCTGCGGACAACATGCTGGTTGGCTCCTGACCCTCCCCATCTGCTACCTGAGGAAACAATGCTGGTTGGCTCTTGTCCCGCCCCATCTGCTACCTATGGACACCACGCTGGAAGGCTCCAGACCCTTCCCATCTACTACCTGCGGACACCACGTTGGTTGGCTCCTGACCCTCCCCATCTACTGCCTCCGGACACCACTCTGGTTGGCTCCTGACCCTCTCCATCTACTACCTGCGGACACCACGCTGGATGGCTCCTGACCCTCCCCATCTACTACCTACGGACACCACGCTGGTTGACTCCTGACACCCCCCATCTACTGCCTACGGACACGACGCTGGTTGGCTCCTGACCCTCCCCATCTATCACTACGGACACCACGCTGGTTTGCTCCTGACCTACCCCATCTACTACCTGCAGACACCACACTGGTTGGCTCCAGAACCCTCCCCATCTGCCGCCTACAGACACCATGCTGGTTAGCTCCTGACCCTCCCCCTTTACTACCTGCGGACACCACGCTGGTTAACTCCTGACCAGCCGCATCTGCTACCTGCGGACACCACGCTGGTTGGCACCTGACCCTCCCTATCTACTACCTACGGACACCACGCTGGTTTGCTCCTGACCCTCCCCATCTACTGCCTATGGACACCAAGCTGGTTGGCATGTCTCCTGACTCGCCCCATCTGCTGCCTGGGACACCATGCTGGTTGGCTCCTAACCCTCCCCATCTACTACCTGCTGACACCACGCTTTTTGGCTCCTGACCCGCCCTTCTGCTACCTGCAGACACCACTTTGGTTGGCTTCTGACCATCCCTATCTACTACCTACAGACACCACGCTGGTTGGCACCTGATCCTCCCCATATACTGCCTACCGACACCACATTGGTTGGCTCCTGACCCTCTCCATCTGCTACCTACGGACAGCACGCTGGTTGGCATCTGACCCTTCCCATCTGCTACCTACGGGCACCACGCTGGTTGGCTCCTGACCCCCCCATCTACTACTTATGGACACCACGCTGGTTGGCTCTTGACCCGCCCCATTTACTACCTGCGGAAACCACGCTGGCTGGCTCCTGACTCTCCCCATCTACTATCTGCGGACACCACGCTGTTTGGCTCCTGACTCGCCCCATCTACTACCCGCGGACTGCACGCTGGTTGATTAATGACCCTCCCCATCTACTGCCTACAGACAACACGCTGGTTGGCTCCTGACCCTCCCCATTTACTACCTACCGACAACACGCTGGTTGGCTCCGGACCCTCCCCATCTACCACCTGTGGACACCATGCTGGTTTCGCTCCTGACCCTCCCCATCTACTACCTGCGGACACCATGCTGGTTTCGCTCATGACCCTCCCCATCTACTGCCTACGAACACCATGCTAGTTGGCTCCTGACCATCCCCATCTACTGCCTATGGACACCACGCTGGTTGGCTCCTGACCCTCCCCATCTACCCCCTTCGGAAACCATGCTGGTTTGCTCCTGACCCTCCCCATCTACTACCTACAACACCAAGCTGGTTGGCTCATGACCCTCCCGATCTACTGCCTACGGACACCACGCTGGTTGGCACATGACTCTCCCCATATATTTCCTAGGACACCACACTGATTGGCTCCACACCCTCCCCATCTACTGCCTATGGACACCACGCTGGTTGGATCCTGACCCTCCCCATCTACTGCCTACGGACACCACGCTGGTTGGCATGGCTCCTAACCCACCCCATCTGCTGCCTACAGACACCACGCTTGTAGGCTCCTGACTCACTTCATCTGCTATCTGCGGACACCACGCTGGTTGGCTGCTAACCCCCCCATCTGCTACCTGCGGACAACATGCTGGTTGGCTCCTGACCCTCCCCATCTGCTACCTGAGGAAACAATGCTGGTTGGCTCTTGTCCCGCCCCATCTGCTACCTATGGACACCACGCTGGAAGGCTCCAGACCCTTCCCATCTACTACCTGCGGACACCACGCTGGTTGGCTCCTGACCCTCCCCATCTACTACCTGCGGACACCACGCTGGATGGCTCCTGACCCTCCCCATCTACTACCTACGGACACCATGCTGGTTGACTCCTGACACCCCCCATCTACTGCCTACGGACACCACGCTGGTTGGCTCCTGACCCTCCCCATCTATCACTACGGACACCACGCTGGTTTGCGCCTGACCTACCCCATCTACTACCTGCAGACACCACACTGGTTGGCTCCAGAACCCTCCCCATCTGCCGCCTACAGACACCATGCTGGTTAGCTCCTGACCCTCCCCCTTTACTACCTGCGGACACCACGCTGGTTAACTCCTGACCAGCCCCATCTGCTACCTGCGGACACCACGCTGGTTGGCTCCTGACCCTCCCTATCTACTACCTACGGACACCACGCTGGTTTGCTCCTGACCCTCCCCATCTACTGCCTATGGACACCAAGCTGGTTGGCATGTCTCCTAACTCGCCCCATCTGCTGCCTGGGACACCATGCTGGTTGGCTCCTAACCCTCCCCATCTACTACCTGCTGACACCACGCTTTTTGGCTCCTGACCCGCCCTTCTGCTACCTGCAGACACCACTTTGGTTGGCTTCTGACCATCCCTATCTACTACCTACAGACACCACGCTGGTTGGCACCTGATCCTCCCCATATACTGCCTACCGACACCACATTGGTTGGCTCCTGACCCTCTCCATCTGCTACCTACGGACAGCACGCTGGTTGGCATCTGACCCTTCCCATCTGCTACCTACGGGCACCACGCTGGTTGGCTCCTGACCCCCCCATCTACTACTTATGGACACCACGCTGGTTGGCTCTTGACCCGCCCCATTTACTACCTGCGGAAACCACGCTGGCTGGCTCCTGACTCTCCCCATCTACTATCTGCGGACACCACGCTGTTTGGCTCCTGACTCGCCCCATCTACTACCCGCGGACTGCACGCTGGTTGATTAATGACCCTCCCCATCTACTGCCTACAGACAACACGCTGGTTGGCTCCTGACCCTCCCCATCTACTGCCTATGGACGCCACGCTGGTTGTCTCCTGACCCTCCCCATCTACTACCTGCGGACACCACGCTGGTTTTCTCCTGATCCTCCCCATCTACTGCCTATGGAAACCAAGCTGGTTGGCATGTCTCCTGACCCGCCCCATCTGCTGCCTAGCACACCATGATGGTTGGCTCCTAACCCTCCCCATCTACTACCTGCTGACACCACGCTTTTTGGCTCCTGACCCGCCCATTTGCTACCTGCAGACACCACGCTGGTTGGCTTCTGACCATCCCTATCTACTACCTACGGACACCACGCTGGTTGGCACCTGACCCTCTCCATATACTGCCTATGGACACCACGTTGGTTGACATGGCTCCTGACCCGCCCCATCTGCTGCCTACCAACACCACATTGGTTGGCTCCTGACCCTCTCCATCTGCTACCTACGGACAGCATGCTGGTTGGCACCTGACCCTTCCCATCTGCTACCTACGGGCACCACGCTGGTTGGCTCCTGACCCCCCGATCTACTACTTATGGACACCACGCTGGTTGGCTCTTAACCCGCCCCATCTACTACCTGCGGACACCACGCTGGCTGGCTCCTGACTCTCCCCATCTACTATCTGCGGACACCACGCTGTTTGGCTCCTGATTCGCCCCATCTACTGCCTACGGACACCACACTGGTTGGCATGGCTCCTGACCCGCCCCATCTGCTACCTACGGACACCACGCTATTTGGCTCCTGTCCAGCCCCACCTGCTACCTACAGACACCACGCTGGTTGGCTCCTGACCCTCCCCATCTACTAGCTACGGACACCACGCTGGTTGGCTCCTGACCCTCCCCATCTAGTACCTATGGACACCACACTGGTTGGTTCCTAACCCTCCCTATCTGCTACCTACAAACACCATGATGGTTGGCTACAGACCCTCCCTATATACTACCTGTGGACACCACTCTGGTTGATTCCTGACCCTCCCCATCTACTGCCTACGGACACCACGCTGGATGGCTCCTGACCCTCCCCATCTACTACCTACGGACACCACACTGGTTGGTTCCTGACCCTCCCCATCTACTACCTACGGACACCACGCTGGTTGGCTCCTGACCCTCCCCATCTACTACCTACGGACACCACGCTGGTTGGCTCCTGACCCTCCCTATCTACTACCTACAACACCACGCTGGTTGGTTCCAGGCCCTCCTCATCTACTACCTGCGGAAACCACGCTGGTTGAACCTGACCCTCCCCATCTACTGCCTACGGACACCACACTTGTTGAATCCTGACCCTCCCCATCTACTGCCTACGGACACCACGCTGGTTGACTCCTGACCCTCCCCATCTACTGCCTACGGAGACCAAGCTGGTTGGCTCCTGACCCTCCTTATCTATGACTTGCTGACACCACGCTGGTTGACTCCTGACCCTCCCCATCTACTGCCCATGGACACCACACTGGTTTGCTCCTGACCCTCCCCATCTAATGTCTACGGACAACACGCTGGTTGGCACCAGACTCTCCCCATTTACTACCTACCGACAACACGCTGGTTGGCTCCGGACCCTCCCCATCTACCACCTGTGGACACCATGCTGGTTTCGCTCCTGACCCTCCCCATCTACTACCTGCGGACACCATGCTGGTTTCGCTCATGACCCTCCCCATCTACTGCCTACGAACACCATGCTAGTTGGCTCCTGACCATCCCCATCTACTGCCTATGGACACCACGCTGGTTGGCTCCTGACCCTCCCCATCTACCTCCTTCGGAAACCATGCTGGTTTGCTCCTGACCCTCCCCATCTACTACCTACAACACCAAGCTGGTTGGCTCATGACCCTCCCGATCTACTGCCTATGGACACCACGCTGGTTGGCACATGACTCTCCCCATATATTTCCTAGGACACCACACTGATTGGCTCCACACCCTCCCCATCTACTGCCTACGGACACCACGCTGGTTGGATCCTGACCCTCCCCATCTACTGCCTACGGACACCACGCTGGTTGGCATGGCTCCTAACCCACCCCATCTGCTGCCTACAGACACCACGCTTGTAGGCTCCTGACTCACTTCATCTGCTATCTGCGGACACCCCGCTGGTTGGCTGCTAACCCCCCCATCTGCTACCTGCGGACAACATGCTGGTTGGCTCCTGACCCTCCCCATCTGCTACCTGAGGAAACAATGCTGGTTGGCTCTTGTCCCGCCCCATCTGCTACCTATGGACACCACGCTGGAAGGCTCCAGACCCTTCCCATCTACTACCTGCGGACACCACGCTGGTTGGCTCCTGACCCTCCCCATCTACTGCCTCCGGACACCACGCTGGTTGGCTCCTGACCCTCTCCATCTACTACCTGCGGACACCACGCTGGATGGCTCCTGACCCTCCCCATCTACTACCTACGGACACCACGCTGGTTGACTCCTGACACCCCCCATCTACTGCCTACGGACACCACGCTGGTTGGCTCCTGACCCTCCCCATCTATCACTACGGACACCACGCTGGTTTGCTCCTGACCTACCCCATCTACTACCTGCAGACACCACACTGGTTGGCTCCAGAACCCTCCCCATCTGCCGCCTACAGACACCATGCTGGTTAGCTCCTGACCCTCCCCCTTTACTACCTGCGGACACCACGCTGGTTAACTCCTGAGCAGCCCCATCTGCTACCTGCGGACACCACGCTGGTTGGCTCCTGACCCTCCCTATCTACTACCTACGGACACCACGCTGGTTTTCTCCTGACCCTCCCCATCTACTGCCTATGGACACCAAGCTGGTTGGCATGTCTCCTGACTCGCCCCATCTGCTGCCTGGGACACCATGCTGGTTGGCTCCTAACCCTCCCCATCTACTACCTGCTGACACCACGCTTTTTGGCTCCTGACCCGCCCTTCTGCTACCTGCAGACACCACTTTGGTTGGCTTCTGACCATCCCTATCTACTACCTACAGACACCACGCTGGTTGGCACCTGATCCTCCCCATATACTGCCTACCGACACCACATTGGTTGGCTCCTGACCCTCTCCATCTGCTACCTACGGACAGCACGCTGGTTGGCATCTGACCCTTCCCATCTGCTACCTACGGGCACCACGCTGGTTGGCTCCTGACCCCCCCATCTACTACTTATGGACACCACGCTGGTTGGCTCTTGACCCGCCCCATTTACTACCTGCGGAAACCACGCTGGCTGGCTCCTGACTCTCCCCATCTACTATCTGCGGACACCACGCTGTTTGGCTCCTGACTCGCCCCATCTACTACCCGCGGACTGCACGCTGGTTGATTAATGACCCTCCCCATCTACTGCCTACAGACAATACGCTGGTTGGCTCCTGACCCTCCCCATTTACTACCTACCGACAACACGCTGGTTGGCTCCGGACCCTCCCCATCTACCACCTGTGGACACCATGCTGGTTTCGCTCCTGACCCTCCCCATCTACTACCTGCGGACACCATGCTGGTTTCGCTCATGACCCTCCCCATCTACTGCCTACGAACACCATGCTAGTTGGCTCCTGACCATCCCCATCTACTGCCTATGGACACCACGCTGGTTGGCTCCTGACCCTCCCCATCTACCCCCTTCGGAAACCATGCTGGTTTGCTCCTGACACTCCCCATCTACTACCTACAACACCAAGCTGGTTGGCTCATGACCCTCCCGATCTACTGCCTACGGACACCACGCTGGTTGGCACATGACTCTCCCCATATATTTCCTAGGACACCACACTGATTGGCTCCACACCCTCCCCATCTACTGCCTATGGACACCACGCTGGTTGGATCCTGACCCTCCCCATCTACTGCCTACGGACACCACGCTGGTTGGCATGGCTCCTAACCCACCCCATCTGCTGCCTACAGACACCACGCTGGTTGGCACCTGATCCTCCCCATATACTGCCTACCGACACCACATTGGTTGGCTCCTGACCCTCTCCATCTGCTACCTACGGACAGCACGCTGGTTGGCATCTGACCCTTCCCATCTGCTACCTACGGGCACCACGCTGGTTGGCTCCTGACCCCCCCATCTACTACTTATGGACACCACGCTGGTTGGCTCTTGACCAGCCCCATTTACTACCTGCGGAAACCACGCTGGCTGGCTCCTGACTCTCCCCATCTACTATCTGCGGACACCACGCTGTTTGGCTCCTGACTCGCCCCATCTACTACCCGCGGACTGCACGCTGGTTGATTAATGACCCTCCCCATCTACTGCCTACAGACAACACGCTGGTTGGCTCCTGACCCTCCCCATCTACTGCCTATGGACGCCACGCTGGTTGTCTCCTGACCCTCCCCATCTACTACCTGCGGACACCACGCTGGTTTTCTCCTGATCCTCCCCATCTACTGCCTATGGACACCAAGCTGGTTGGCATGTCTCCTGACCCGCCCCATCTGCTGCCTAGGACACCATGCTGGTTGGCTCCTAACCCTCCCCATCTACTACCTGCTGACACCACGCTTTTTGGCTCCTGACCCGCCCATTTGCTACCTGCAGACACCACGCTGGTTGGCTTCTGACCATCCCTATCTACTACCTACGGACACCACGCTGGTTGGCACCTGACCCTCTCCATATACTGCCTATGGACACCACGTTGGTTGACATGGCTCCTGACCCGCCCCATCTGCTGCCTACCGACACCACATTGGTTGGCTCCTGACCCTCTCCATCTGCTACCTACGGACAGCATGCTGGTTGGCACCTGACCCTTCCCATCTGCTACCTACGGGCACCACGCTGGTTGGCTCCTGACCCCCCGATCTACTACTTATGGACACCACGCTGGTTGGCTCTTAACCCGCCCCATCTACTACCTGCGGACACCACGCTGGCTGGCTCCTGACTCTCCCCATCTACTATCTGCGGACACCACGCTGTTTGGCTCCTGATTCGCCCCATCTACTGCCTACAGACAACATGCTGGTTGGCTCCTGACCCTCCCCATCTACTGCCTAGGGACACCACACTGGTTGGCATGGCTCCTGACCCGCCCCATCTGCTACCTACGGACACCACGCTATTTGGCTCCTGTCCAGCCCCACCTGCTACCTACAGACACCACACTGGTTGGCTCCTGACCCTCCCCATCTACTACCTATGGACACCACGCTGGTTGGCTCCTGACCCTCCCCATCTAGTACCTATGGACGCCACACTGGTTGGTTCCTAACCCTCCCTATCTGCTACCTACGAACACCATGATGGTTGGCTACAGACCCTCCCTATATACTACCTGCGGACACCACGCTGGCTGATGCCTGACCCTCCCCATCTACTGCCTACGGACACCATGCTGGATGGCTCCTGACCCTCCACATCTACTGCCTACGGACACCACGCTGGTTTGCTCCTTACCCTCCCTATCTACTGCCTACGGACACCACGCTGGTTGGCTCTTGACCTTCCCCATCTGCTACCGAAGGACACCATTCTGGTTGGCTCCTGACCCTCCCCATCTACTATCTACGGACACCAAGCTGGTTGGCTCCTGACCCTCCCCATCTACTACCAACGGACAACATGCTGTTTGGCTCCTGACTTTCCCCATCTACTACCTACAGACACCACGCTGGTTGGCTCCTACCCCTCCCCATCTACTTCCTACGGACACCAAGCTGGTTGGCTCCTGACCCGCTACATCTGCTGCCTACGGACACCACGCTGGTTGGCTCCTGACCCTCCCCATATGCTACCTGCGGACACCATGCTGGTTGGCTCCTGACCCTCCCCATCTACTGCCTGCGGACACCACGCTGGTAGGCTCCTAACCCTCCCATCTGCTACCTATGGACACCATGCTGGTTGGCTTCTGACCCTCCCCGAATGCTACCTGCGGACACCACGCTGGTTGACTCCTGACTCTCCCCATCTACTGCCTACAGACACCACGCTGTTTTGCTCCTGACTCGCCCAATCTGCTAGCTGCGGACACCACGCTGGTTGACTCCTGACCCTCCTCATCTACTGCCTAATGACACCACGCTGGTTGGGCCCTGACCCTCCCCATCTACTGCCTATGGACACCACGCGGTTGGCATGGATCCTGACCCGCCCCATCTACTGCCTACGGACACCACGCTGTTTTGCACCTGACTCACCCCATCTACTACCTGCAGACACCATGCTGGTTGGCTCCTGACTCACCCCATCTACTACCGGCGGACTCCACGCTGGTTGGCTCCTGAGCCACCCATCTACTGCCTACTGACACCACGCTGGTTGGATCCTGAGCCTACACATATACTACCTACGGACACCACGCTGGTTGGTTCATGACCCTCCCCATCTACTGCCTATAGACACCATGATGGTAGCTCCAGGCCCTCCCATCTACTACCTGCGGACACCATGCTGTTTGGCTCCTGACCCTACCCATCTACTGTCTACGAACACCAGGCTGGTTAGCTCCTGGCCATCCCCATCTACTGCCTACGGACACCACGCTGGTTGGCTCCTGACCATCCCCATCTACTGCCTACGGACACCACGCTGGTTTGCTCCTGACCCTCCCCATTTACTGCCTACGAACACCATGCTAGTTGGCTCCTGACCATCCCCATCTACTGCCTATGGACACCACGCTGGTTGGCTCCTGACCCTCCCCATCTACCCCCTTCGGAAACCATGCTGGTTTGCTCCTGACCCTCCCCATCTACTACCTACAACACCAAGCTGGTTGGCTCATGACCCACCCCATCTACTGCCTACGGACACCACGCTGGTTGGCTCATGACTCTCCCCATATATTGCCTAGGACACCACGCTGGTTGGCATGGCTCCTAACCCACCCCATCTGCTGCCTACAGACACCACGCTTGTAGGCTCCTGACTCACTTCATCTGCTATCTGCGGACACCACGCTGGTTGGCTGCTAACCCCCCCATCTGCTACCTGCGGACAACATGCTGGTTGGCTCCTGACCCTCCCCATCTGCTACCTGAGGAAAAATACTGGTTGGCTCTTGTCCCGCCCCATCTGCTACCTATGGACACCACGCTGGAAGGCTCCAGACCCTTCCCATCTACTACCTGCGGACACCACGCTGGTTGGCTCCTGACCCTCCCCATCTACTGCCTCCGGACACCACGCTGGTTGGCTCCTGACCCTCTCCATCTACTACCTGCGGACACCACGCTGGATGACTCCTGACCCTCCCCATCTACTACCTACGGACAACACGCTGGTTGACTCCTGACACCCCCCATCTACTGCCTACGGACACCACGCTGGTTGGCTCCTGACCCTCCCCATCTATCACCTACGGACACCACGCTGGTTTGCTCCTGACCTACCCCATCTACTACCTGCAGACTCCACACTGGTTGGCTCCAGAACCCTCCCCATCTGCCGCCTACAGACACCATGCTGGTTAGCTCCTGACCCTCCCCCTCTACTACCTGCGGACACCACGCTGGTTAACTCCTGACCAGCCCCATCTGCTACCTGCGGACACCATGCTGGTTGGCTCCTGACCCTCCCTATCTACTACCTACGGACACCACGCTGGTTTGCTCCTGACCCTGCCCATCTACTGCCTATGGACACCAAGCTGGTTGGCATGTCTCCTGACTCGCCCCATCTGCTGCCTGGGACAGCATGCTGGTTGGCTCCTAACCCTCCCCATCTACTACCTGCTGACACCACGCTTTTTGGCTCCTGACCCGCCCCTCCTACTACCTTCAGACACCACACTGGTTGGCACCTAACCCTCCCCATCTACTACCTACTGACACCACGCTGGTTGGCTCCTGATCCTCCCCATCTACTAAATACGGACACCACGCTGGTTGGCTCATGACCCTCCCCATCTACTGCCTACGGACACCACGCTGGTTTGCTCCTGACCCTCCCTATCTACTACCTACGGGCACCGCGCTGGTTGGCTCCTGACCCCCCCCATCTACTACTTATGGACACCACGCTGGTTGGCTCTTGACCCGCCCCATCTACTACCTGCGGACACCACGCTGGCTGGCTCCTGACTCTCCCCATCTACTATCTGCGGACACCACACTGTTTGGCTCCTGACTCGCCCCATCTACTACCCACGGACAGCACGCTGGTTGATTCCTGACCCTTCCCATCTACTGCCTACAGACAACACGCTGCTTGGCTCCTGACCCTCCCCATCTACTGCCTATGGACGCCGCGCTGGTTGTCTCCTGACCCTCCCCATCTACTACCTGCGGACACCACGCTGGGTTTCTCCTGACCCTCCCCATCTACTGCCTATCGACACCAAGCTGGTTGGCATGTCTCCTGACCCGCCCCATCTGCTGCCTAGGACACCATGCTGGTTGGCTCCTAACCCTCACCATCTACTACCTGCTGACACCACACTTTTTGGCTCCTGACCCGCCCATCTGCTACCTGCAGACACCACGCTGGTTGGCTTCTGACCATCCCTATCTACTACCTACGGACACCACGCTGGTTGGCACCGGACCCTCCCCATATACTGCCAATGGACACCACGTTGGTTGACATGGCTCCTGACCCGCCCCATCTGCTGCCTACCGACACCACGTTGGTTGGCTCCTGACCCTCTCCATCTGCTACCTACGGACAGCATGCTGGTTGGCACCTGACCCTTCCCATCTGCTACCTACGGGCACCACGCTGGTTGGCTCCTGACCTCCCCATCTACTACTTATGGACACCACGCTGGTTGGCTCTTGACCCGCCCCATCTACTACCTGCGGACACCACGCTGGCTGGCTCCTGACTCTCCCCATCTACTATCTGCGGACACCACGCTATTTGGCTGCTGATTCGCCCCATCTACTACCTACAGACAACACGCTGGTTGGCTCCTGACCCTCCCCATCTACTGCCTACGGACACCACACTGGTTGGCATGGCTCCTGACCCGCCCCATCTGCTACCTATGGACACCACGCTATTTGGCTCCTGTCCAGCCCCACCTGCTACCTACAGACACCACGCTGGTTGGCTCCTGACCCTCCCCATCTAGTACCTATGGACACCACACTGGTTGGTTCCTAACCCTCCCTATCTGCTACCTACGAACACCATGATGGTTGGCTACAGACCCTCCCTATATACTACCTGCGGACACCACGCTGATTGATTCCTGACCCTCACCATCTACTGCCTACGGACACCACGCTGGATGGCTCCTGACCCTCCCCATCTACTGCCTACGGACACCATGCTGGTTTGCTCCTAACCCTCCCTATCTACTACCTACGGACACACCACACTGGTTGGTTCCTGACCCTCCCCATCTACTACCTACGGACACCACGCTGGTTGGCTCCTGACCCTCCCCATCTACTACCTACGGACACCACGCTGCTTGGCTTCTGACCCTCCCTATCTACTACCTACAAACACCACACTGGTTGGTTCCAGGCCCTCCCCATCTACTACCTGCGGACACCACGCTGGTTGAACCTGACCCTCCCCATCTACTGCCTACGGACACCACGCTGGTTGGCTCCTGACCCTCCCCATCTACTGCCTACAGAGACCACGCTGGTTGGCTCCTGACCCTCCTTATCTATGACTTGCTGACACCACGCTGGTTGACTCCTGACCCTCCCCATCTACTGCCCATGGACACCACACTGGTTTGCTCCTGACCCTCCCCATCTAATGTCTACGGACAACACGCTGGTTGGCACCAGACTCTCCCCATTTACTACCTACCGACAACACGCTGGTTGGCTCCGGACCCTCCGCATCTACCACCTGCGGACACCATGCTGGTTTCGCTCCTGACCCTCCCCATCTACTACCTGCGGACACCATGCTGGTTTCGCTCATGACCCTCCCCATCTACTACCTACGGACACAACGCTGGTTGGCTCCTGACTTTCCCCATCTACTGCCTACGGACACTACGCTGGTTGACTCCTGACCCTCCCCATCTACTACCTACCAACACCACGCTGGTAGGCTCCTGACCCTCCCCATCTACTACCTGAGGACAACACGCTGGTTGGCTCCTGACTCTCCCCATCCACTATCTGCGGACACTAGGCTAGTTGGCTCCTGACCCTCCCCATCTACTACCTGCTGACACCATGCTGGTTGGCTCCGGACCCTCCCCATCTACTACCTACGGACACCACGCTGGTTGGCTCCTGATCCTCCCCATCTACTAAATACGGACACCACACTGGTTGGCTCATGACCCTCCCCATCTACTGCCTATGGACACCAAGCTGGTTTGCTCCTGACCCTCACCAACTACTACCTACAGACACCACACTGGTTGGTTCCTGACCATCCACATCTACTAACTATGGACACCACGCTGGTTGGCTCCTGACCCTCCCCATCTACTACCTACGGACACCACGCTGGTTGGCTCCTGACCCTCCCTATCTATTACCTACGAATACCATGCTGGTTGGTTCCATGCCCTCCCCATCTACTACCTGCGGACACCACGCTGGTTGAACCTGACCCTCCCCATCTACTGCCTACGGACACCACACTGGTTGAATCCTGACCCTCCCCATCTACTGCCTACGGACACCACGCTGGTTGGCTCCTGACCCTCCCCATCTACTGCCTACGGACACCACGCTGGTTGGCTCCTGACCCTCCCCATGTACTGCCTACAGACAACATGCTGGTTGGCTCCTGACCCTCCCCATCTACTGCCTATGGACGCCGCGCTGGTTGTCTCCTGACCCTCCCTATCTACTACCTACGAATACCACGCTGGTTGGTTCCAGGCCCTCCCCATCTACTAGCTGCGGACACCACGCTGGTTGAACCTGACCCTCCCCATCTACTGCCTACAGACACCACACTGGTTGAATCCTGACCCTCCCCATCTACTGACTACGGACACCACGCTGGTTGGCTCCTGACCCTCCCCATCTACTGCCTACGGACACCACGCTGGTTGGCTCCTGACCCTCCCCATCTACTGCCTACAGACAACACGCTGGTTGGCTCCTGACCCTCCCCATCTACTGCCTATGGACGCCGCGCTGGTTGTCTCCTGACCCTCCCCATTTACTACCTGCGGACACCACGCTGGTTTTCTCCTGACCCTCCCCATCTACTGCCTATGGACACCAAGCTGGTTGGCATGTCTCCTGACCCGCCCCATCTGCTGCCTAGGACACCATGCTGGTTGGCTCCTAACCCTCCCCATCTACTACCTGCTGACACCACGCTTTTTGGCTCCTGACCCACCCATCTGCTACCTGCAGACACCACGCTGGTTGGCTTCTGACCATCCCTATCTACTACCTACGGACACCATGTTGGTTGGCACCTGACCCTCCCCATATACTTCCTATGGACACCACGTTGGTTGACATGGCTCCTGACCCGCCCAATCTGCTGCCTACCGACACCACGTTGGTTGGCTCCTGACCCTCTCCATCTGCTACCTATGGACAGCACGCTGGTTGGCACCTGACCCTTCCCATCTGCTACCTACGGGCACCACGCTGGTTGGCTCCTGACCCCCCCATCTACTACCTGCGGACACCACGCTGGCTGGCTCCTGACTCTCCCCATCTACTATCTGCGGACACCACGCTGTTTGGCTCCTGATTCGCCCCATCAACTGCCTACAGACAACACGCTGGTTGGCTCCTGACCCTCCCCATCTACTACCTACGGACACCACACTCGTTGGCATGGCTCCTGACCCGCCCCATCTGCTACCTACAGACACCACGCTATTTGGCTCCTGACCCTCCCCATCTACTACCTACAGACACCATGCTGGTTGGCTCCTGACCCTCCCCATCTAGTACCTATGGACGCCACACTGGTTGGTTCCTAACCCTCCCTATCTGCTACCTACGAACACCATGATGGTTGGCTACAGACCCTCCCTATATACTACCTGCGGACACCACGCTGGCTGATGCCTGACCCTCCCCATCTACTGCCTACGGACACCATGCTGGATGGCTCCTGACCCTCCACATCTACTGCCTACGGACACCACGCTGGTTTGCTCCTTACCCTCCCTATCTACTACATACGGACACCACGCTGGATGGCTCCTGACCCTCCCCATCTACTACCTACGGACACCACGCTGGTTGGCTCCTGACCCTCCCCATCTACTACCTACGGACACCACGCTGGTTGACTCCTGACCCTCCCTATCTACTACCTACGAACACCACGCTGGTTGGTTCCAGGCCCTCCCCATCTACTACCTGCGGACACCACGCTGGTTGAACCTGACCCTCCCCATCTACTGCCTACGGACAACACGCTTTTTGAATCCTGACCCTCCCCATCTACTGCCTACGGACACCACGCTGGTTGGCTCCTGACCCTCCCCATCAACTACCTAAAGAGACCACGCTTGTTGGCTCCTGACACTCCTTATCTATGACTTGCTGACACCACGCTGGTTGACTCCTGACCCTCCCCATCTAATGTCTACGGACAACACGCTGGTCGGCACCAGACTCTCCCCATTTACTACCTACCGACAACACGCTGGTTGGCTCCGGACCCTCCCCATCTACCACCTGCGGACACCATGCTGGTTTCGCTCCTGACCCTCCCCATCTACTACCTGCGGACACCATGCTGGTTTCGCTCATGACCCTCCCCATCTACTACCTACGGACACAACGCTGGTTGGCTCCTGACTTTCCCCATCTACTGCCTACGGACACTACACTGGTTGACTCCTGACCCTCCCCATCTACTACCTACCAACACCACGCTGGTTGGCTCCTGACCCTCCCCATCTACTACCTGAGGACAACACGCTGGTTGGCTCCTAACTCTCCCTATCCACTATCTGCGGACACTAGGCTAGTTGGCTCCTGACCCTCCCCATCTACTACCTGCTGACACCATGCTGGTTGGCTCCGGACCCTCCCCATCTACTACCTATGGACACCACGCTGGTTGGCTCCTGATCCTCCCCATCTACTAAATATGGACACCACGCTGGTTGGCTCATGACCCTCCCCATCTACTGCCTACAGACACCACGCTGGTTTGCTCCTGACCCTCACCAACTACTACCTATGGACACCACACTGGTTGGTTCCTGACCATCCACATCTACTAACTACGGACACCACGCTGGTTGGCTCCTGACCCTCCCCATCTACTACCTACGGACACCACGCTGGTTGGCTCCTGACCCTCCCTATCTACTACTTACGAATACCACGCTGGTTGGTTCCAGGCCCTCCCCATCTACTACCTGCGGACACCACGCTGGTTGAACCTGACCCTCCCCATCTACTGCCTACGGACACCACACTGGTTGAATCCTGACCCTCCCCATCTACTGCCTACGGACACCACGCTGGTTGGCTCCTGACCCTCCCCATCTACTGCCTACGGACACCACGCTGGTTGGCTCCTGACCCTTCTTATCTATGACTTGCTGACACCACGCTGGTTGACTCCTGACCCTCCCCGTCTACTGCCCATGGACACCACACTGGTTTGCTCCTGACCCTCCCCATCTAATGTCTATGGACAACAAGCTGGTTGGCACCAGACTCTCCCCATTTACTACCTACCGACAACACGCTGGTTGGCTCCGGACCCTCCCCATCTACAACCTGCGGAAAACATGCTGGTTTTGCTCCTGACCCTCCCCATCTACTACCTGCGGACACCATGCTGGTTTCACTCATGACCCTCCCCATCTACTACCTAAGGACACAACGCTGGTTGGCTCCTGACTTTCCCCATCTACTGCCTACAGACACTACGCTGGTTGACTCCTGACTCTCCCCATCTACTACCTGAGGACAAGACGCTGGTTGGCTCCTGACTCTCCCCATCCAATATCTGCGGACACTAGGCAAGTTGGCTCCTGACCCTCCCCATCTACTACCTGCTGACACCATGCTGGTTGGCTCTGGACCCTCCCCATCTACTACCTACGGACACCACGCTGGTTGGCTCCTGATCCTCCCCATCTACTAAATATGGACACCATGCTGGTTGGCTCATGACCCTCCCCATCTACTGCCTACGGACACCATGCTGGTTGGAATGGCTCCTGACCTGCCCCATCTGCTGCCTACGTATACCACGCTGGTTGGCTCCTGACCCTCCCCATCTGCTACCTACCGACACCACGCTTGTTGGCTCCTGAACCTCCCCATCTACTGCTTATGGACACCAAACTGGTTAGCTCCTGACCCTCCCCATCTACTGTCTGCGGACACCATGCTGGTTGGCTCCTGACCCTCCCCATCTACTTCTACAGACACCATGTTTGTTGGCTCCTGACCCTCCCCATTTACTGCCTACGGACACTACGCTGGTTGACTTCTGACCCTCCCCATCTACTACCTGAGGACACTACACTGGTTGGCTCCTGACCCTCCCCATCTACTGCCTACGGACACCACGCTGGTTGGATCCTGACCCTCCCCATCTACTACCTGCTGACACCACGCTTTTTGGCTCCTGTCCTGCCCATCTGCAACCTGCAGACACCACGGTGGTTGGCTTCTGACCATCCCTATCTACGACCTACGGACACCACGCTGGTTGGCACCTGACCCTCCCCATATACTGCCTATGGACACCACGTTGGTTGGCATGCCTCCTGACCCGCCCCATCTGCTGCCTACCGACACCACGCTGGTTGGCACCTGACCATCTCCATCTGCTACCTACGGACAGCACGCTGGTTGGCACCTGTCCCTTCCCATCTGCTACATATGGGCACCACGCTGGTTGGCTCCTGACCCCCCCATCTACTACTTACGGACACCACGCTGGTTGGATCTTGACCCGCCGCATCTACTACCTGCAGACACCACGCTGGTTGTCTCCTGACTCTCCCCATTTACTATCTGCGGACACCACGCTGTTTGGCTCCTGACTCGCCCCATCTACTACCCGCGGACAGCACGCTAGTTGATTCCTGACCTTCCGCATCTACTGCCTACGGACAACACGCTGGTTCGCTCCTGACCCTCCCCATCTACTGCTTATGGACACCACACTGGTTCACATGGTTTCTGACCCGCCCCATCTGCTACCTACAGACCCCATGCTATTTGGCTCCTGACCCGCCCCTCCTACTACCTACAGACACCACACTGGTTGGCACATGACCCTCCCTATCTACTACCTACGGACACCACGCTGGTTGGTTCCTGACTCTCCCCATCTACTACCTACGGACACCACGCTGGTTGGCTCCTGATCCTCCCCATCTACTAAATACGGACACCACGCTGGTTGGCTAATGACCCTCCCCATCTACTGCCTACGGACACCACGCTGGTTTGCTCCTGACCCTCCCTATCTACTACCTACGGACACCACACTGGTTGGTTCCTGACCCTCCCCATCTACTACCTACGGACACCACGCTGGTTGGCTCCTGACCCTCCCCATCTACTACCTACGGACACCACGCTGGTTGGCTCCTGACCCTCCCTATCTACTACCTACAACACCACGCTGGTTGGTTCCAGGCCCTCCCCGTCTACTACCTGCGGACACCACGCTGGTTGGCTCCTGATCCTCCCCATCTACTAAATACGGACACCACGCTGGTTGGCTAATGACCCTCCCCATCTACTGCCTACGGACACCACGCTGGTTTGCTCCTGACCCTCCCTATCTACTACCTACGGACACCACACTGGTTGGTTCCTGACCCTCCCCATCTACTACATACGGACACCACACTGGTTGGTTCCTGACCCTCCCCATCTACTACCTACGGACACCACGCTGGTTGGCTCCTGACCCTCCCCATCTACTACCTACGGACACCACGCTGGTTGATTCCTGACCCTTCCTATCTACTACCTACGAACACCACGCTGGTTGGTTCCAGGCCCTCCCCATCTACTACCTGCGGACACCACGCTGGTTGAACCTGACCCTCCCCATCTACTGCCTACGGACAACACGCTTTTTGAATCCTGACCCTCCCCATCTACTGCCTACGGACACCACGCTGGTTGGCTCCTGACCCTCCCCATCAACTACCTACGGAGACCACGCTTGTTGGCTCCTGACACTCCTTATCTATGACTTGCTGACACCACGCTGGTTGACTCCTGACCCTCCCCATCTAATGTCTACGGACAACACGCTGGTCGGCACCAGACTCTCCCCATTTACTACCTACCGACAACACGCTGGTTGGCTCCGGACCCTCCCCATCTACCACCTGCGGACACCATGCTGGTTTCGCTCCTGACCCTCCCCATCTACTACCTGCGGACACCATGCTGGTTTCGCTCATGACCCTCCCCATCTACTACCTACGGACACAACGCTGGTTGGCTCCTGACTTTCCCCATCTACTGCCTACGGACACTACTCTGGTTGACTCCTGACCCTCCCCATCTACTACCTACCAACACCACGCTGGTTGGCTTCTGACCCTCCCCATCTACTACCTGAGGACAACACGTTGGTTGGCTCCTGACTCTCCCCATCCACTATCTGCGGACACTAGGCTAGTTGGCTCCTGACCCTCCCCATCTACTACCTGCTGACACCATGCTGGTTGGCTCCGGACCCTCGCCATCTACTACCTACAGACACCACGCTGGTTGGCTCCTGATCCTCCCCATCTACTAAATATGGACACCACGCTGGTTGGCACATGACCCTCCCCATCTACTGCCTACGGACACCACGCTGGTTTGCTCCTGACCCTCACCAACTACTACCTACGGACACCACACTGGTTGGTTCCTGACCATCAACATCTACTAACTACGGACACCACGCTGGTTGGCTCCTGACCCTCCCCATCTACTACCTACAGACACCACGCTGGTTGGCTCCTGACCCTCCCTATCTACTACCTACGAATACCACGCTGGTTGGTTCCAGGCCCTCCCCATCTACTACCTGCGGACACCACGCTGGTTGAACCTGACCCTCCCCATCTACTGCCTACAGACACCACACTGGTTGAATCCTGACCCTCCCCATCTACTGCCTACGGACACCACGCTGGTTTGCTCCTGACCCTCCCCATCTAATGTCTACGGACAACACGCTGGTTGGCACCAGACTCTCCCCATTTACTACCTACCGACAACACGCTGGTTGGCTCCAGACCCTCCCCATCTACCACCTGCGGACACCATGCTGGTTTCGCTCCTGACCCTCCCCATCTACTACCTGCGGACACCATGCTTGTTTCGCTCATGACCCTCCCCATCTACTACCTACGGACACAACGCTGGTTGGCTCCTGACTTTCCCCATCTACTGCCTACGGACACTACGCTGGTTGACTCCTGACCCTCCCCATCTACTACCTACCAACACCACGCTGGTTGGCTCCTGACCCTCCCCATCTACTACCTGAGGACAACACGCTGGTTGGCTCCTGACTCTCCCTATCCACTATCTGCGGACACTAGGCTAGTTGGCTCCTGACCCTCCCCATCTACTACCTGCTGACACCATGCTGGTTGGCTCCGGACCCTCCCCATCTACTACCTATGGACACCACGCTGGTTGGCTCCTGATCCTCCCCATCTACTAAATACGTACACCACGCTGGTTGGCTCATGACCCTCCCCATCTACTGCCTACAGACACCACGCTGGTTTGCTCCTGACCCTCTCCAACTACTACCTATGGACACCGCACTGGTTGGTTCCTGACCATCCACATCTACTAACTACGGACACCACGCTGGTTGGCTCCTGACCCTCCCCATCTACTACCTACGGACACCACGCTGGTTGGCTCTTGACCCTCCCTATCTACTACCTACGAATACCACGCTGGTTGGTTCCAGGCCCTCCCCATCTACTACCTGCGGACACCACGCTGGTTGAACCTGACCCTCCCCATCTACTGCCTACGGACACCACACTGGTTGAATCCTGACCCTCCCCATCTACTGCCTACGGACACCACGCTGGTTGGCTCCTGACCCTCCCCATCTACTGCCTACGGACACCACGCTGGTTGGCTCCTGACCCTTCTTATCTATGACTTGCTGACACCACGCTGGTTGACTCCTGACCCTCCCCATCTACTGCCCATGGACACCACACTGGTTTGCTCCTGACCCTCCCCATCTAATGTCTACCGACAACACGCTGGTTGGCACCAGACTCTCCCGATTTACTACCTACCGACAACACGCTGGTTGGCTCCGGACCCTCCCCATCTACAACCTGCGGAAAACATGCTGGTTTTGCTCCTGACCCTCCCCATCTACTACCTGCGGACACCATGCTGGTTTCACTCATGACCCTCCCCATCTACTACCTAAGGACACAACGCTGGTTGGCTCCTGACTTTCCCCATCTACTGCCTACAGACACTACGCTGGTTGACTCCTGACTCTCCCCATCTACTACCTGAGGACAAGACGCTGGTTGGCTCCTGACTCTCCCCATCCAATATCTGCGGACACTAGGCAAGTTGGCTCCTGACCCTCCCCATCAACTACCTGCTGACACCATGCTGGTTGGCTCTGGACCCTCCCCATCTACTACCTACGGACACCACGCTGGTTGGCTCCTGATCCTCCCCATCTACTAAATATGGACACCATGCTGGTTGGCTCATGACCCTCCCCATCTACTGCCTACGGACACCATGCTGGTTGGAATGGCTCCTGACCTGCCCCATCTGCTGCCTACGTATACCACGCTGGTTGGCTCCTGACCCTCCCCATCTGCTACCTACCGACACCACGCTTGTTGGCTCCTGAACCTCCCCATCTACTGCTTATGGACACCAAACTGGTTAGCTCCTGACCCTCCCCATCTACTGTCTGCGGACATCATGCTGGTTGGCTCCTGAGCCTCCCCATCTACTTCTACAGACACCATGTTTGTTGGCTCCTGACCCTCCCCATTTACTGCCTACGGACACTACGCTGGTTGACTTCTGACCCTCCCCATCTACTACCTGAGGACACTACGCTGGTTGGCTCCTGACCCTCCCCATCTACTGCCTACGGACACCACGCTGGTTGGATCCTGACCCTCCCCATCTACTACCTGCTGACACCACGCTTTTTGGCTCCTGTCCTGCCCATCTGCAACCTGCAGACACCACGGTGGTTGGCTTCTGACCATCCCTATCTACGACATACGGACACCAGGCTGGTTGGCACCTGACCCTCCCCATATACTGCCTATGGACACCACGTTGTTTGGCATGCCTCCTGACCCGCCCCATCTGCTGCCTACCGACACCACGCTGGTTGGAACCTGACCATCTCCATCTGCTACCTACGGACAGCACGCTGGTTGGCACCTGTCCCTTCCCATCTGCTACATATGGGCACCACGCTGGTTGGCTCCTGACCCCCCCATCTACTACTTACGGACACCACGCTGGTTGGATCTTGACCCGCCGCATCTACTACCTGCGGACACCACGCTGGTTGTCTCCTGACTCTCCCCATTTACTATCTGCGGACACCACGCTGTTTGGCTCCTGACTCGCCCCATCTACTACCCGCGGACAGCACGCTGGTTGATTCCTGACCTTCTGCATCTACTGCCTACGGACAACACGCTGGTTCGCTGCTGACCCTCCCCATCTACTGCTTACGGACACCACACTGGTTTACATGGTTTCTGACCCGCCCCATCTGCTACCTATGGACCCCATGCTATTTGGCTCCTGACCCGCCCCTCCTACTACCTACAGACACCACACTGGTTGGCACATGACCCTCCCTATCTACTACCTATGGACACCACGCTGGTTGGTTCCTGACCCTCCCCATCTACTACCTACGGACACCACGCTGGTTGGCTCCTGATCCTCCCCATCTACTAAATACGGACACCACGCTGGTTGGCTAATGACCCTCCCCATCTACTGCCTACGGACACCACGCTGGTTTACTCCTGACCCTCCCTATCTACTACCTACGGACACCACACTGGTTGGTTCCTGACCCTCCCCATCTACTACCTATGGACACCACGCTGGTTGGCTCCTGACCCTCCCCATCTACTACCTACGGACACCACGCTGGTTGGCTCCTGACCCTCCCTATCTACTACCTACAACACCACGCTGGTTGGTTCCAGGCCCTCCCCATCTACTAGCTGCGGACACCACGCTGGTTGGCTCCTGATCCTCCCCATCTACTAAATACGGACACCACGCTGGTTGGCTAATGACCCTCCCCATCTACTGCCTACGGACACCACGCTGGTTTGCTCCTGACCCTCCCTATCTACTACCTACGGACACCACACTGGTTGGTTCCTGACCCTCCCCATCTACTACCTACGGACACCACGCTGGTTGGCTCCTGACCCTCCCCATCTACTACCTACGGACACCACGCTGGTTGGCTCCTGACCCTCCCCATCTACTACCTGCTGACACCATGCTGGTTGGCTCCGGACCCTCCCCATCTACTACCTATGGACACCACGCTGGTTGGCTCCTGATCCTCCCCATCTACTAAATACGTACACCACGCTGGTTGGCTCATGACCCTCCCCATCTACTGCCTACAGACACCACGCTGGTTTGCTCCTGACCCTCTCCAACTACTACCTATGGACACCGCACTGGTTGGTTCCTGACCATCCACATCTACTAACTACGGACACCACGCTGGTTGGCTCCTGACCCTCCCCATCTACTACCTACGGACACCACGCTGGTTGGCTCTTGACCCTCCCTATCTACTACCTACGAATACCACGCTGGTTGGTTCCAGGCCCTCCCCATCTACTACCTGCGGACACCACGCTGGTTGAACCTGACCCTCCCCATCTACTGCCTACGGACACCACACTGGTTGAATCCTGACCCTCCCCATCTACTGCCTACGGACACCACGCTGGTTGGCTCCTGACCCTCCCCATCTACTGCCTACGGACACCACGCTGGTTGGCTCCTGACCCTTCTTATCTATGACTTGCTGACACCACGCTGGTTGACTCCTGACCCTCCCCATCTACTGCCCATGGACACCACACTGGTTTGCTCCTGACCCTCCCCATCTAATGTCTACCGACAACACGCTGGTTGGCACCAGACTCTCCCGATTTACTACCTACCGACAACACGCTGGTTGGCTCCGGACCCTCCCCATCTACAACCTGCGGAAAACATGCTGGTTTTGCTCCTGACCCTCCCCATCTACTACCTGCGGACACCATGCTGGTTTCACTCATGACCCTCCCCATCTACTACCTAAGGACACAACGCTGGTTGGCTCCTGACTTTCCCCATCTACTGCCTACAGACACTACGCTGGTTGACTCCTGACTCTCCCCATCTACTACCTGAGGACAAGACGCTGGTTGGCTCCTGACTCTCCCCATCCAATATCTGCGGACACTAGGCAAGTTGGCTCCTGACCCTCCCCATCAACTACCTGCTGACACCATGCTGGTTGGCTCTGGACCCTCCCCATCTACTACCTACGGACACCACGCTGGTTGGCTCCTGATCCTCCCCATCTACTAAATATGGACACCATGCTGGTTGGCTCATGACCCTCCCCATCTACTGCCTACGGACACCATGCTGGTTGGAATGGCTCCTGACCTGCCCCATCTGCTGCCTACGTATACCACGCTGGTTGGCTCCTGACCCTCCCCATCTGCTACCTACCGACACCACGCTTGTTGGCTCCTGAACCTCCCCATCTACTGCTTATGGACACCAAACTGGTTAGCTCCTGACCCTCCCCATCTACTGTCTGCGGACATCATGCTGGTTGGCTCCTGAGCCTCCCCATCTACTTCTACAGACACCATGTTTGTTGGCTCCTGACCCTCCCCATTTACTGCCTACGGACACTACGCTGGTTGACTTCTGACCCTCCCCATCTACTACCTGAGGACACTACGCTGGTTGGCTCCTGACCCTCCCCATCTACTGCCTACGGACACCACGCTGGTTGGATCCTGACCCTCCCCATCTACTACCTGCTGACACCACGCTTTTTGGCTCCTGTCCTGCCCATCTGCAACCTGCAGACACCACGGTGGTTGGCTTCTGACCATCCCTATCTACGACATACGGACACCAGGCTGGTTGGCACCTGACCCTCCCCATATACTGCCTATGGACACCACGTTGTTTGGCATGCCTCCTGACCCGCCCCATCTGCTGCCTACCGACACCACGCTGGTTGGAACCTGACCATCTCCATCTGCTACCTACGGACAGCACGCTGGTTGGCACCTGTCCCTTCCCATCTGCTACATATGGGCACCACGCTGGTTGGCTCCTGACCCCCCCATCTACTACTTACGGACACCACGCTGGTTGGATCTTGACCCGCCGCATCTACTACCTGCGGACACCACGCTGGTTGTCTCCTGACTCTCCCCATTTACTATCTGCGGACACCACGCTGTTTGGCTCCTGACTCGCCCCATCTACTACCCGCGGACAGCACGCTGGTTGATTCCTGACCTTCTGCATCTACTGCCTACGGACAACACGCTGGTTCGCTGCTGACCCTCCCCATCTACTGCTTACGGACACCACACTGGTTTACATGGTTTCTGACCCGCCCCATCTGCTACCTATGGACCCCATGCTATTTGGCTCCTGACCCGCCCCTCCTACTACCTACAGACACCACACTGGTTGGCACATGACCCTCCCTATCTACTACCTATGGACACCACGCTGGTTGGTTCCTGACCCTCCCCATCTACTACCTACGGACACCACGCTGGTTGGCTCCTGATCCTCCCCATCTACTAAATACGGACACCACGCTGGTTGGCTAATGACCCTCCCCATCTACTGCCTACGGACACCACGCTGGTTTACTCCTGACCCTCCCTATCTACTACCTACGGACACCACACTGGTTGGTTCCTGACCCTCCCCATCTACTACCTATGGACACCACGCTGGTTGGCTCCTGACCCTCCCCATCTACTACCTACGGACACCACGCTGGTTGGCTCCTGACCCTCCCTATCTACTACCTACAACACCACGCTGGTTGGTTCCAGGCCCTCCCCATCTAATAGCTGCGGACACCACGCTGGTTGGCTCCTGATCCTCCCCATCTACTAAATACGGACACCACGCTGGTTGGCTAATGACCCTCCCCATCTACTGCCTACGGACACCACGCTGGTTTGCTCCTGACCCTCCCTATCTACTACCTACGGACACCACACTGGTTGGTTCCTGACCCTCCCCATCTACTACCTACGGACACCACGCTGGTTGGCTCCTGACCCTCCCCATCTACTACCTACGGACACCACGCTGGTTGGCTCCTGACCCTCCCCATCTACTACCTGCGGACACCACGCTGGTTGAACCTGACCCTCCCCATCTACTGCCTACGGACACCACACTGGTTGAATCCTGACCCTCCCCATCTACTGCCTACGGACACCACGCTGGTTGGCTCCTGACCCTCCCCATCTACTGCCTATGGACACCACGCTGGTTGGCTCCTGACCCTCCTTATCTATGACTTGCTGACACCATGCTGGTTGACTCCTGACCCTCCCCATCTACTGCCCATGGACACCACACTGGTTTGGTCCTGACCCTCCCCATCTAATGTCTACGGACAACACGCTGGTTGGCACCAGACTCTCCCCATTTACTACCTACCGACAACACGCTGGTTGGCTCCGGACCCTCCCCATCTACAACCTGCGGACACCATGCTGTTTTTGCTCCTGACCCTCCCCATCTACTGCCTACGGACACCACGCTGGTTGGATCCTGACCCTCCCCATCTACTACCTGCTGACACCACGCTTTTTGGCTCCTGTCCTGCCCATCTGCAACCTGCAGACACCACGGTGGTTGGCTTCTGACCATCCCTATCTACGACCTACGGACACCACGCTGGTTGGCACCTGACCCTCCCCATATACTGCCTATGGACACCACGTTGGTTGGCATGCCTCCTGACCCGCCCCATCTGCTGCCTACCGACACCACGCTGGTTGGCACCTGACCATCTCCATCTGCTACCTACGGACAGCACGCTGGTTGGCACCTGTCCCTTCCCATCTGCTACATATGGGCACCACGCTGGTTGGCTCCTGACCCCCCCATCTACTACTTACGGACACCACACTGGTTGGATCTTGACCCGCCGCATCTACTACCTGCGGACCGCACGCTGGTTGTCTCCTGACTCTCCCCATTTACTATCTGCGGACACCACGCTGTTTGGCTCCTGACTCGCCCCATCTACTACCCGCGGACAGCACGCTGGTTGATTCCTGACCTTCCGCATCTACTGCCTACGGACAACACGCTGGTTCGCTCCTGACCCTCCCCATCTACTGCTTACGGACACCACACTGGTTCACATGGTTTCTGACCCGCCCCATCTGCTACCTACGGACCCCATGCTATTTGGCTCCTGACCCGCCCCTCCTACTACCTACAGACACCACACTGGTTGGCACATGACCCTCCCTATCTACTACCTACGGACACCACGCTGGTTGGTTCCTGACCCTCCCCATCTACTACCTACGGACACCACGCTGGTTGGCTCCTGATCCTCCCCATCTACTAAATACGGACACCACACTGGTTGGCTAATGACCCTCCCCATCTACTGCCTACGGACACCACGCTGGTTTGCTCCTGACCCTCCCTATCTACTACCTACGGACACCACACTGGTTGGTTCCTGACCCTCCCCATCTACTACCTACGGACACCACGCTGGTTGGCTCCTGACCCTCCCCATCTACTACCTACGGACACCACGCTGGTTGGCTCCTGACCCTCCCTATCTACTACCTACAACACCACGCTGGTTGGTTCCAGGCCCTTCCCCATCTACTACCTGCGGACACCACGCTGGTTGGCTCCTGATCCTCCCCATCTACTAAATACGGACATCACGCTGGTTGGCTAATGACCCTCCCCATCTACTGCCTACGGACACCACGCTGGTTTGCTCCTGACCCTCCCTATCTACTACCTACGGACACCACACTGGTTGGTTCCTGACCCTCCCCATCTACTACCTACGGACACCACGCTGGTTGGCTCCTGACCCGCCCCATCTACTACCTACGGACACCACGCTGGTTGGCTCCTGACCCTCTCCATCTGCTACCTACGGACAGCACGCTGGTTGGCACCTGACACTTCCCATCTGCTACCTACGGGCACCACGCTGGTTGGCTCCTGACCCCCCCATCTACTACCTGCGGACACCACGCTGGCTGGCTCCTGACTCACCCCATCTACTACCTGCGGACACCACGCTGGCTGGCTCCTGACTCACCCCATCTACTATCTGCGGACACCACGCTGTTTGGCTCCTGATTCGCCCCATCTACTGCCTACAGACAACACGCTGGTTGGCTCCTGACCCTCCCCATCTACTGCCTATGGACACCACGTTGGTTGACATGGCTCCTGACCCGCCCAATCTGCTGCCTACCGACACCACGTTGGTTGGCTCCTGACCCTCTCCATCTGCTACCTACGGACAGCACGCTGGTTGGCACCTGACACTTCCCATCTGCTACCTACGGGCACCACGCTGGTTGGCTCCTGACCCCCCCATCTACTACCTGCGGAAACCACGCTGGCTGGCTCCTGACTCACCCCATCTACTATCTGCGGACACCACGCTGTTTGGCTCCTGATTCGCCCCATCTACTGCCTACAGACAACACGCTGGTTGGCTCCTGACCCTCCCCATCTACTGCCTACGGACACCACACTCGTTGGCATGGCTCCTGACCCGCCCCATCTGCTACCTACGGACACCACGCTATTTGGCTCCTGACCCTCCCCATCTACTACCTACAGACACCACGCTGGTTGGCTCCTGACCCTCCCCATCTAGTACCTATGGACGCCACACTGGTTGGTTCCTAACCCTCCCTATCTGCTACCTACGAACACCATGATGGTTGGCTACAGACCCTCCCTATATACTACCTGCGGACACCACGCTGGCTGATGCCTGACCCTCCCCATCTACTGCCTACGGACAACATGCTGGATGGCTCCTGACCCTCCACATCTACTGCCTACGGACACCACGCTGGTTTGCTCCTTACCCTTCCTATCTACTACATACGGACACCACGCTGGATGGCTCCTGACCCTCCCCATCTACTGCCTACGGACACCACGCTGGTTTGCTCCTTACCCTCCCTATCTACTACATACGGACACCACACTGGTTGGTTCCTGATCCTCCCCATCTACTACCTACGGACACCACGCTGGTTGGCTCCTGACCCTCCCCATCTACTACCTACAGACACCAAGCTGGTTGACTCCTGACCCTCCCTATCTACTACCTACGAACACCACGCTGGTTGGTTCCAGGCCCTCCCCATCTACTACCTGCGGACACCACGCTGGTTGAACCTGACCCTCCCCATCTACTGCCTACGGACAACACGCTTTTTGAATCCTGACCCTCCCCATCTACTGCCTACGGACACCACGCTGGTTGGCTCCTGACCCTCCCCATCAACTACCTACGGAGACCACGCTTGTTGGCTCCTGACACTCCTTATCTATGACTTGCTGACACCACGCTGGTTCACTCCTGACCCTCCCCATCTAATGTCTACGGACAACACGCTGGTCGGCACCAGACTCTCCCCATTTACTACCTACAGACAACACGCTGGTTGGCTCCGGACCCTCCCCATCTACCACCTGCGGACACCATGCTGGTTTTGCTCCTGACCCTCCCCATCTACTACCTGCGGACACCATGCTGGTTTCGCTCATGACCCTCCCCATCTACTACCTACGGACACAACGCTGGTTGGCTCCTGACTTTCCCCATCTACTGCCTACGGACACTACTCTGGTTGACTCCTGACCCTCCCCATCTACTACCTACCAACACCACGCTGGTTGGCTTCTGACCCTCCTCATCTACTACCTGAGGACAACACGTTGGTTGGCTCCTGACTCTCCCCATCCACTATCTGCGGACACTAGGCTAGTTGGCTCCTGACCCTCCCCATCTACTACCTGCTGACACCATGCTGGTTGGCTCCGGACCCTCCCCATCTACTACCTACAGACACCACGCTGGTTGGCTCCTGATCCTCCCCATCTACTAAATACGGACACCACGCTGGTTGGCACATGACCCTCCCCATCTACTGCCTACGGACACCACGCTGGTTTGCTCCTGACCCTCACCAACTACTACCTACGGACACCACGCTGGTTGGTTCCAGGCCCTCCCCATCTACTACCTGCGGACACCACGCTGGTTGAACCTGACCCTCCCCATCTACTGCCTACGGACAACACGCTTTTTGAATCCTGACCCTCCCCATCTACTGCCTACGGACACCACGCTGGTTGGCTCCTGACCCTCCCCATCAACTACCTACGGAGACCACGCTTGTTGGCTCCTGACACTTCTTATCTATGACTTGCTGACACCACGCTGGTTCACTCCTGACCCTCCCCATCTAATGTCTACGGACAACACGCTGGTCGGCACCAGACTCTCCCCATTTACTACCTACGGACACCACGCTGGTTGGCTCCTGATCCTCCCCATCTACTAAATACGGACACCACGCTGGTTGGCTAATGACCCTCCCCATCTACTGCCTACGGACACCACGCTGGTTTGCTTCTGACCCTCCCTATCTACTACCTACGGACACCACACTGGTTGGTTCCTGACCCTCCCCATCTACTACCTACGGACACCACGCTGGTTGGCTCCTGACCCTCCCCATCTACTACCTACGGACACCACGCTGGTTGGCTCCTGACCCTCCCTATCTACTACCTACAACACCACGCTGGTTGGTTCCAGGCCCTCCCCGTCTACTACCTGCGGACACCACGCTGGTTGGCTCCTGATCCTCCCCATCTACTAAATACGGACACCACGCTGGTTGGCTAATGACCCTCCCCATCTACTGCCTACGGACACCACGCTGGTTTGCTCCTGACCCTCCCTATCTACTACCTACGGACACCACACTGGTTGGTTCCTGACCCTCCCCATCTACTACATACGGACATCACACTGGTTGGTTCCTGACCCTCCCCATCTACTACCTACGGACACCACGCTGGTTGGCTCCTGACCCTCCCCATCTACTACCTACGGACACCACGCTGGTTGATTCCTGACCCTTCCTATCTACTACCTACGAACACCACGCTGGTTGGTTCCAGGCCCTCCCCATCTACTACCTGCGGACACCACGCTGGTTGAACCTGACCCTCCCCATCTACTGCCTACGGACAACACGCTTTTTGAATCCTGACCCTCCCCATCTACTGCCTACGGACACCACGCTGGTTGGCTCCTGACCCTCCCCATCAACTACCTACGGAGACCACGCTTGTTGGCTCCTGACACTCCTTATCTATGACTTGCTGACACCACGCTGGTTGACTCCTGACCCTCCCCATCTAATGTCTACGGACAACACGCTGGTCGGCACCAGACTCTCCCCATTTACTACCTACCGACAACACGCTGGTTGGCTCCGGACCCTCCCCATCTACCACCTGCGGACACCATGCTGGTTTCGCTCCTGACCCTCCCCATCTACTACCTGCGGACACCATGCTGGTTTCGCTCATGACCCTCCCCATCTACTACCTACGGACACAACGCTGGTTGGCTCCTGACTTTCCCCATCTACTGCCTACGGACACTACTCTGGTTGACTCCTGACCCTCCCCATCTACTACCTACCAACACCACGCTGGTTGGCTTCTGACCCTCCCCATCTACTACCTGAGGACAACACGTTGGTTGGCTCCTGACTCTCCCCATCCACTATCTGCGGACACTAGGCTAGTTGGCTCCTGACCCTCCCCATCTACTACCTGCTGACACCATGCTGGTTGGCTCCGGACCCTCGCCATCTACTACCTACAGACACCACGCTGGTTGGCTCCTGATCCTCCCCATCTACTAAATATGGACACCACGCTGGTTGGCACATGACCCTCCCCATCTACTGCCTACGGACACCACGCTGGTTTGCTCCTGACCCTCACCAACTACTACCTACGGACACCACACTGGTTGGTTCCTGACCATCAACATCTACTAACTACGGACACCACGCTGGTTGGCTCCTGACCCTCCCCATCTACTACCTACAGACACCACGCTGGTTGGCTCCTGACCCTCCCTATCTACTACCTACGAATACCACGCTGGTTGGTTCCAGGCCCTCCCCATCTACTACCTGCGGACACCACGCTGGTTGAACCTGACCCTCCCCATCTACTGCCTACAGACACCACACTGGTTGAATCCTGACCCTCCCCATCTACTGCCTACGGACACCACGCTGGTTTGCTCCTGACCCTCCCCATCTAATGTCTACGGACAACACGCTGGTTGGCACCAGACTCTCCCCATTTACTACCTACCGACAACACGCTGGTTGGCTCCAGACCCTCCCCATCTACCACCTGCGGACACCATGCTGGTTTCGCTCCTGACCCTCCCCATCTACTACCTGCGGACACCATGCTTGTTTCGCTCATGACCCTCCCCATCTACTACCTACGGACACAACGCTGGTTGGCTCCTGACTTTCCCCATCTACTGCCTACGGACACTACGCTGGTTGACTCCTGACCCTCCCCATCTACTACCTACCAACACCACGCTGGTTGGCTCCTGACCCTCCCCATCTACTACCTGAGGACAACACGCTGGTTGGCTCCTGACTCTCCCTATCCACTATCTGCGGACACTAGGCTAGTTGGCTCCTGACCCTCCCCATCTACTACCTGCTGACACCATGCTGGTTGGCTCCGGACCCTCCCCATCTACTACCTATGGACACCACGCTGGTTGGCTCCTGATCCTCCCCATCTACTAAATACGTACACCACGCTGGTTGGCTCATGACCCTCCCCATCTACTGCCTACAGACACCACGCTGGTTTGCTCCTGACCCTCTCCAACTACTACCTATGGACACCGCACTGGTTGGTTCCTGACCATCCACATCTACTAACTACGGACACCACGCTGGTTGGCTCCTGACCCTCCCCATCTACTACCTACGGACACCACGCTGGTTGGCTCTTGACCCTCCCTATCTACTACCTACGAATACCACGCTGGTTGGTTCCAGGCCCTCCCCATCTACTACCTGCGGACACCACGCTGGTTGAACCTGACCCTCCCCATCTACTGCCTACGGACACCACACTGGTTGAATCCTGACCCTCCCCATCTACTGCCTACGGACACCACGCTGGTTGGCTCCTGACCCTCCCCATCTACTGCCTACGGACACCACGCTGGTTGGCTCCTGACCCTTCTTATCTATGACTTGCTGACACCACGCTGGTTGACTCCTGACCCTCCCCATCTACTGCCCATGGACACCACACTGGTTTGCTCCTGACCCTCCCCATCTAATGTCTACCGACAACACGCTGGTTGGCACCAGACTCTCCCGATTTACTACCTACCGACAACACGCTGGTTGGCTCCGGACCCTCCCCATCTACAACCTGCGGAAAACATGCTGGTTTTGCTCCTGACCCTCCCCATCTACTACCTGCGGACACCATGCTGGTTTCACTCATGACCCTCCCCATCTACTACCTAAGGACACAACGCTGGTTGGCTCCTGACTTTCCCCATCTACTGCCTACAGACACTACGCTGGTTGACTCCTGACTCTCCCCATCTACTACCTGAGGACAAGACGCTGGTTGGCTCCTGACTCTCCCCATCCAATATCTGCGGACACTAGGCAAGTTGGCTCCTGACCCTCCCCATCAACTACCTGCTGACACCATGCTGGTTGGCTCTGGACCCTCCCCATCTACTACCTACGGACACCACGCTGGTTGGCTCCTGATCCTCCCCATCTACTAAATATGGACACCATGCTGGTTGGCTCATGACCCTCCCCATCTACTGCCTACGGACACCATGCTGGTTGGAATGGCTCCTGACCTGCCCCATCTGCTGCCTACGTATACCACGCTGGTTGGCTCCTGACCCTCCCCATCTGCTACCTACCGACACCACGCTTGTTGGCTCCTGAACCTCCCCATCTACTGCTTATGGACACCAAACTGGTTAGCTCCTGACCCTCCCCATCTACTGTCTGCGGACATCATGCTGGTTGGCTCCTGAGCCTCCCCATCTACTTCTACAGACACCATGTTTGTTGGCTCCTGACCCTCCCCATTTACTGCCTACGGACACTACGCTGGTTGACTTCTGACCCTCCCCATCTACTACCTGAGGACACTACGCTGGTTGGCTCCTGACCCTCCCCATCTACTGCCTACGGACACCACGCTGGTTGGATCCTGACCCTCCCCATCTACTACCTGCTGACACCACGCTTTTTGGCTCCTGTCCTGCCCATCTGCAACCTGCAGACACCACGGTGGTTGGCTTCTGACCATCCCTATCTACGACATACGGACACCAGGCTGGTTGGCACCTGACCCTCCCCATATACTGCCTATGGACACCACGTTGTTTGGCATGCCTCCTGACCCGCCCCATCTGCTGCCTACCGACACCACGCTGGTTGGAACCTGACCATCTCCATCTGCTACCTACGGACAGCACGCTGGTTGGCACCTGTCCCTTCCCATCTGCTACATATGGGCACCACGCTGGTTGGCTCCTGACCCCCCCATCTACTACTTACGGACACCACGCTGGTTGGATCTTGACCCGCCGCATCTACTACCTGCGGACACCACGCTGGTTGTCTCCTGACTCTCCCCATTTACTATCTGCGGACACCACGCTGTTTGGCTCCTGACTCGCCCCATCTACTACCCGCGGACAGCACGCTGGTTGATTCCTGACCTTCTGCATCTACTGCCTACGGACAACACGCTGGTTCGCTGCTGACCCTCCCCATCTACTGCTTACGGACACCACACTGGTTTACATGGTTTCTGACCCGCCCCATCTGCTACCTATGGACCCCATGCTATTTGGCTCCTGACCCGCCCCTCCTACTACCTACAGACACCACACTGGTTGGCACATGACCCTCCCTATCTACTACCTATGGACACCACGCTGGTTGGTTCCTGACCCTCCCCATCTACTACCTACGGACACCACGCTGGTTGGCTCCTGATCCTCCCCATCTACTAAATACGGACACCACGCTGGTTGGCTAATGACCCTCCCCATCTACTGCCTACGGACACCACGCTGGTTTACTCCTGACCCTCCCTATCTACTACCTACGGACACCACACTGGTTGGTTCCTGACCCTCCCCATCTACTACCTATGGACACCACGCTGGTTGGCTCCTGACCCTCCCCATCTACTACCTACGGACACCACGCTGGTTGGCTCCTGACCCTCCCTATCTACTACCTACAACACCACGCTGGTTGGTTCCAGGCCCTCCCCATCTACTAGCTGCGGACACCACGCTGGTTGGCTCCTGATCCTCCCCATCTACTAAATACGGACACCACGCTGGTTGGCTAATGACCCTCCCCATCTACTGCCTACGGACACCACGCTGGTTTGCTCCTGACCCTCCCTATCTACTACCTACGGACACCACACTGGTTGGTTCCTGACCCTCCCCATCTACTACCTACGGACACCACGCTGGTTGGCTCCTGACCCTCCCCATCTACTACCTACGGACACCACGCTGGTTGGCTCCTGACCCTCCCCATCTACTACCTGCGGACACCACGCTGGTTGAACCTGACCCTCCCCATCTACTGCCTACGGACACCACACTGGTTGAATCCTGACCCTCCCCATCTACTGCCTACGGACACCACGCTGGTTGGCTCCTGACCCTCCCCATCTACTGCCTATGGACACCACGCTGGTTGGCTCCTGACCCTCCTTATCTATGACTTGCTGACACCATGCTGGTTGACTCCTGACCCTCCCCATCTACTGCCCATGGACACCACACTGGTTTGGTCCTGACCCTCCCCATCTAATGTCTACGGACAACACGCTGGTTGGCACCAGACTCTCCCCATTTACTACCTACCGACAACACGCTGGTTGGCTCCGGACCCTCCCCATCTACAACCTGCGGACACCATGCTGTTTTTGCTCCTGACCCTCCCCATCTACTGCCTACGGACACCACGCTGGTTGGATCCTGACCCTCCCCATCTACTACCTGCTGACACCACGCTTTTTGGCTCCTGTCCTGCCCATCTGCAACCTGCAGACACCACGGTGGTTGGCTTCTGACCATCCCTATCTACGACCTACGGACACCACGCTGGTTGGCACCTGACCCTCCCCATATACTGCCTATGGACACCACGTTGGTTGGCATGCCTCCTGACCCGCCCCATCTGCTGCCTACCGACACCACGCTGGTTGGCACCTGACCATCTCCATCTGCTACCTACGGACAGCACGCTGGTTGGCACCTGTCCCTTCCCATCTGCTACATATGGGCACCACGCTGGTTGGCTCCTGACCCCCCCATCTACTACTTACGGACACCACACTGGTTGGATCTTGACCCGCCGCATCTACTACCTGCGGACAGCACGCTGGTTGTCTCCTGACTCTCCCCATTTACTATCTGCGGACACCACGCTGTTTGGCTCCTGACTCGCCCCATCTACTACCCGCGGACAGCACGCTGGTTGATTCCTGACCTTCCGCATCTACTGCCTACGGACAACACGCTGGTTCGCTCCTGACCCTCCCCATCTACTGCTTACGGACACCACACTGGTTCACATGGTTTCTGACCCGCCCCATCTGCTACCTACGGACCCCATGCTATTTGGCTCCTGACCCGCCCCTCCTACTACCTACAGACACCACACTGGTTGGCACATGACCCTCCCTATCTACTACCTACGGACACCACGCTGGTTGGTTCCTGACCCTCCCCATCTACTACCTACGGACACCACGCTGGTTGGCTCCTGATCCTCCCCATCTACTAAATACGGACACCACACTGGTTGGCTAATGACCCTCCCCATCTACTGCCTACGGACACCACGCTGGTTTGCTCCTGACCCTCCCTATCTACTACCTACGGACACCACACTGGTTGGTTCCTGACCCTCCCCATCTACTACCTACGGACACCACGTCGGTTGGCTCCTGACCCTCCCCATCTACTACCTACGGACACCACGCTGGTTGGCTCCTGACCCTCCCTATCTACTACCTACAACACCACGCTGGTTGGTTCCAGGCCCTTCCCCATCTACTACCTGCGGACACCACGCTGGTTGGCTCCTGATCCTCCCCATCTACTAAATACGGACATCACGCTGGTTGGCTAATGACCCTCCCCATCTACTGCCTACGGACACCACGCTGGTTTGCTCCTGACCCTCCCTATCTACTACCTACGGACACCACACTGGTTGGTTCCTGACCCTCCCCATCTACTACCTACGGACACCACGCTGGTTGGCTCCTGACCCGCCCCATCTACTACCTACGGACACCACGCTGGTTGGCTCCTGACCCTCTCCATCTGCTACCTACGGACAGCACGCTGGTTGGCACCTGACACTTCCCATCTGCTACCTACGGGCACCACGCTGGTTGGCTCCTGACCCCCCCATCTACTACCTGCGGACACCACGCTGGCTGGCTCCTGACTCACCCCATCTACTACCTGCGGACACCACGCTGGCTGGCTCCTGACTCACCCCATCTACTATCTGCGGACACCACGCTGTTTGGCTCCTGATTCGCCCCATCTACTGCCTACAGACAACACGCTGGTTGGCTCCTGACCCTCCCCATCTACTGCCTATGGACACCACGTTGGTTGACATGGCTCCTGACCCGCCCAATCTGCTGCCTACCGACACCACGTTGGTTGGCTCCTGACCCTCTCCATCTGCTACCTACGGACAGCACGCTGGTTGGCACCTGACACTTCCCATCTGCTACCTACGGGCACCACGCTGGTTGGCTCCTGACCCTCCCCATCTACTACCTGAGGACACTACGCTGGTTGGCTCCTGACCCTCCCCATCTACTGCCTACGGACACCACGCTGGTTGGATCCTGACCCTCCCCATCTACTACCTGCTGACACCACGCTTTTTGGCTCCTGTCCTGCCCATCTGCAACCTGCAGACACCACGGTGGTTGGCTTCTGACCATCCCTATCTACGACATACGGACACCAGGCTGGTTGGCACCTGACCCTCCCCATATACTGCCTATGGACACCACGTTGTTTGGCATGCCTCCTGACCCGCCCCATCTGCTGCCTACCGACACCACGCTGGTTGGAACCTGACCATCTCCATCTGCTACCTACGGACAGCACGCTGGTTGGCACCTGTCCCTTCCCATCTGCTACATATGGGCACCACGCTGGTTGGCTCCTGACCCCCCCATCTACTACTTACGGACACCACGCTGGTTGGATCTTGACCCGCCGCATCTACTACCTGCGGACACCACGCTGGTTGTCTCCTGACTCTCCCCATTTACTATCTGCGGACACCACGCTGTTTGGCTCCTGACTCGCCCCATCTACTACCCGCGGACAGCACGCTGGTTGATTCCTGACCTTCTGCATCTACTGCCTACGGACAACACGCTGGTTCGCTGCTGACCCTCCCCATCTACTGCTTACGGACACCACACTGGTTTACATGGTTTCTGACCCGCCCCATCTGCTACCTATGGACCCCATGCTATTTGGCTCCTGACCCGCCCCTCCTACTACCTACAGACACCACACTGGTTGGCACATGACCCTCCCTATCTACTACCTATGGACACCACGCTGGTTGGTTCCTGACCCTCCCCATCTACTACCTACGGACACCACGCTGGTTGGCTCCTGATCCTCCCCATCTACTAAATACGGACACCACGCTGGTTGGCTAATGACCCTCCCCATCTACTGCCTACGGACACCACGCTGGTTTACTCCTGACCCTCCCTATCTACTACCTACGGACACCACACTGGTTGGTTCCTGACCCTCCCCATCTACTACCTATGGACACCACGCTGGTTGGCTCCTGACCCTCCCCATCTACTACCTACGGACACCACGCTGGTTGGCTCCTGACCCTCCCTATCTACTACCTACAACACCACGCTGGTTGGTTCCAGGCCCTCCCCATCTACTAGCTGCGGACACCACGCTGGTTGGCTCCTGATCCTCCCCATCTACTAAATACGGACACCACGCTGGTTGGCTAATGACCCTCCCCATCTACTGCCTACGGACACCACGCTGGTTTGCTCCTGACCCTCCCTATCTACTACCTACGGACACCACACTGGTTGGTTCCTGACCCTCCCCATCTACTACCTACGGACACCACGCTGGTTGGCTCCTGACCCTCCCCATCTACTACCTACGGACACCACGCTGGTTGGCTCCTGACCCTCCCCATCTACTACCTGCGGACACCACGCTGGTTGAACCTGACCCTCCCCATCTACTGCCTACGGACACCACACTGGTTGAATCCTGACCCTCCCCATCTACTGCCTACGGACACCACGCTGGTTGGCTCCTGACCCTCCCCATCTACTGCCTATGGACACCACGCTGGTTGGCTCCTGACCCTCCTTATCTATGACTTGCTGACACCATGCTGGTTGACTCCTGACCCTCCCCATCTACTGCCCATGGACACCACACTGGTTTGGTCCTGACCCTCCCCATCTAATGTCTACGGACAACACGCTGGTTGGCACCAGACTCTCCCCATTTACTACCTACCGACAACACGCTGGTTGGCTCCGGACCCTCCCCATCTACAACCTGCGGACACCATGCTGTTTTTGCTCCTGACCCTCCCCATCTACTGCCTACGGACACCACGCTGGTTGGATCCTGACCCTCCCCATCTACTACCTGCTGACACCACGCTTTTTGGCTCCTGTCCTGCCCATCTGCAACCTGCAGACACCACGGTGGTTGGCTTCTGACCATCCCTATCTACGACCTACGGACACCACGCTGGTTGGCACCTGACCCTCCCCATATACTGCCTATGGACACCACGTTGGTTGGCATGCCTCCTGACCCGCCCCATCTGCTGCCTACCGACACCACGCTGGTTGGCACCTGACCATCTCCATCTGCTACCTACGGACAGCACGCTGGTTGGCACCTGTCCCTTCCCATCTGCTACATATGGGCACCACGCTGGTTGGCTCCTGACCCCCCCATCTACTACTTACGGACACCACACTGGTTGGATCTTGACCCGCCGCATCTACTACCTGCGGACAGCACGCTGGTTGTCTCCTGACTCTCCCCATTTACTATCTGCGGACACCACGCTGTTTGGCTCCTGACTCGCCCCATCTACTACCCGCGGACAGCACGCTGGTTGATTCCTGACCTTCCGCATCTACTGCCTACGGACAACACGCTGGTTCGCTCCTGACCCTCCCCATCTACTGCTTACGGACACCACACTGGTTCACATGGTTTCTGACCCGCCCCATCTGCTACCTACGGACCCCATGCTATTTGGCTCCTGACCCGCCCCTCCTACTACCTACAGACACCACACTGGTTGGCACATGACCCTCCCTATCTACTACCTACGGACACCACGCTGGTTGGTTCCTGACCCTCCCCATCTACTACCTACGGACACCACGCTGGTTGGCTCCTGATCCTCCCCATCTACTAAATACGGACACCACACTGGTTGGCTAATGACCCTCCCCATCTACTGCCTACGGACACCACGCTGGTTTGCTCCTGACCCTCCCTATCTACTACCTACGGACACCACACTGGTTGGTTCCTGACCCTCCCCATCTACTACCTACGGACACCACGCTGGTTGGCTCCTGACCCTCCCCATCTACTACCTACGGACACCACGCTGGTTGGCTCCTGACCCTCCCTATCTACTACCTACAACACCACGCTGGTTGGTTCCAGGCCCTTCCCCATCTACTACCTGCGAACACCACGCTGGTTGGCTCCTGATCCTCCCCATCTACTAAATACGGACATCACGCTGGTTGGCTAATGACCCTCCCCATCTACTGCCTACGGACACCACGCTGGTTTGCTCCTGACCCTCCCTATCTACTACCTACGGACACCACACTGGTTGGTTCCTGACCCTCCCCATCTACTACCTACGGACACCACGCTGGTTGGCTCCTGACCCGCCCCATCTACTACCTACGGACACCACGCTGGTTGGCTCCTGACCCTCTCCATCTGCTACCTACGGACAGCACGCTGGTTGGCACCTGACACTTCCCATCTGCTACCTACGGGCACCACGCTGGTTGGCTCCTGACCCCCCCATCTACTACCTGCGGACACCACGCTGGCTGGCTCCTGACTCACCCCATCTACTACCTGCGGACACCACGCTGGCTGGCTCCTGACTCACCCCATCTACTATCTGCGGACACCACGCTGTTTGGCTCCTGATTCGCCCCATCTACTGCCTACAGACAACACGCTGGTTGGCTCCTGACCCTCCCCATCTACTGCCTATGGACACCACGTTGGTTGACATGGCTCCTGACCCGCCCAATCTGCTGCCTACCGACACCACGTTGGTTGGCTCCTGACCCTCTCCATCTGCTACCTACGGACAGCACGCTTGTTGGCACCTGACACTTCCCATCTGCTACCTACGGGCACCACGCTGGTTGGCTCCTGACCCCCCCATCTACTACCTGCGGAAACCACGCTGGCTGGCTCCTGACTCACCCCATCTACTATCTGCGGACACCACGCTGTTTGGCTCCTGATTCGCCCCATCTACTGCCTACAGACAACACGCTGGTTGGCTCCTGACCCTCCCCATCTACTGCCTACGGACACCACACTCGTTGGCATGGCTCCTGACCCGCCCCATCTGCTACCTACGGACACCACGCTATTTGGCTCCTGACCCTCCCCATCTACTACCTACAGACACCACGCTGGTTGGCTCCTGACCCTCCCCATCTAGTACCTATGGACGCCACACTGGTTGGTTCCTAACCCTCCCTATCTGCTACCTACGAACACCATGATGGTTGGCTACAGACCCTCCCTATATACTACCTGCGGACACCACGCTGGCTGATGCCTGACCCTCCCCATCTACTGCCTACGGACAACATGCTGGATGGCTCCTGACCCTCCACATCTACTGCCTACGGACACCACGCTGGTTTGCTCCTTACCCTCCCTATCTACTACATACGGACACCACGCTGGATGGCTCCTGACCCTCCCCATCTACTGCCTACGGACACCACGCTGGTTTGCTCCTTACCCTCCCTATCTACTACATACGGACACCACACTGGTTGGTTCCTGATCCTCCCCATCTACTACCTACGGACACCACGCTGGTTGGCTCCTGACCCTCCCCATCTACTACCTACAGACACCAAGCTGGTTGACTCCTGACCCTCCCTATCTACTACCTACGAACACCACGCTGGTTGGTTCCAGGCCCTCCCCATCTACTACCTGCGGACACCACGCTGGTTGAACCTGACCCTCCCCATCTACTGCCTACGGACAACACGCTTTTTGAATCCTGACCCTCCCCATCTACTGCCTACGGACACCACGCTGGTTGGCTCCTGACCCTCCCCATCAACTACCTACGGAGACCACGCTTGTTGGCTCCTGACACTCCTTATCTATGACTTGCTGACACCACGCTGGTTCACTCCTGACCCTCCCCATCTAATGTCTACGGACAACACGCTGGTCGGCACCAGACTCTCCCCATTTACTACCTACAGACAACACGCTGGTTGGCTCCGGACCCTCCCCATCTACCACCTGCGGACACCATGCTGGTTTTGCTCCTGACCCTCCCCATCTACTACCTGCGGACACCATGCTGGTTTCGCTCATGACCCTCCCCATCTACTACCTACGGACACAACGCTGGTTGGCTCCTGACTTTCCCCATCTACTGCCTACGGACACTACTCTGGTTGACTCCTGACCCTCCCCATCTACTACCTACCAACACCACGCTGGTTGGCTTCTGACCCTCCTCATCTACTACCTGAGGACAACACGTTGGTTGGCTCCTGACTCTCCCCATCCACTATCTGCGGACACTAGGCTAGTTGGCTCCTGACCCTCCCCATCTACTACCTGCTGACACCATGCTGGTTGGCTCCGGACCCTCCCCATCTACTACCTACAGACACCACGCTGGTTGGCTCCTGATCCTCCCCATCTACTAAATACGGACACCACGCTGGTTGGCACATGACCCTCCCCATCTACTGCCTACGGACACCACGCTGGTTTGCTCCTGACCCTCACCAACTACTACCTACGGACACCACGCTGGTTGGCTCCTGACCCTCCCCATCTACTACCTACGGACACCACGCTGGTTGGCTCCTGACCCTCCCCATATACTTCCTATGGACACCACGCTGGTTTGCTCCTGACCCTCACCAACTACTACCTATGGACACCGCACTGGTTGGTTCCTGACCATCCACATCTACTAACTACGGACACCACGCTGGTTGGCTACTGACCCTCCCCATCTACTAGCTACGGACACTACGCTGGTTGGCTCCTGACCCTCCCTATCTACTACCTACGAATACCACGCTGGTTGGTTCCAGGCCCTCCCCATCTACTACCTGCGGACACCACGCTGGTTGAACCTGACCCTCCCCATCTACTGCCTACGGAGACCACACTGGTTGAATCCTGACCCTCCCCATCTACTGCCTACGGACACCACGCTGGTTGGCTCCTGACCCTCCCCATCTACTGCCTACGGACACCACGCTGATTGGCTCCTGACCCTTCTTATCTATGACTTGCTGACACCACGCTGGTTGACTCCTGACCCTCCCCAACTACTGCCCATGGACACCACACTGGTTTGCTCCTGACCCTCCCCATCTAATGTCTACGGACAACACGCTGGTTGGCACCAGACTCTCCCCATTTACTACCTACCGACAACACGCTGGTTGGCTCCGGACCCTCCCCATCTACAACCTGCGGAAAACATGCTGGTTTTGCTCCTGACCCTCCCCATCTACTACCTGTGGACACCATGCTGGTTTCACTCATGACCCTCCCCATCTACTACCTAAGGACACAACGCTGGTTGGCTCCTGACTCTCCCCATCCAATATCTGCGGACACTAGGCAAGTTGGCTCCTGACCCTCCCCATCTACTACCTGCTGACACCATGCTGGTTGGCTCTGGACCCTCCCCATCTACTACCTACGGACACCACGCTGGTTGGCTCCTGATCCTCCCCATCTACTAAATATGGACACCATGCTGGTTGGCTCATGACCCTCCCCATCTACTGCCTACGGACACCATGCTGGTTGGAATGGCTCCTGACCTGCCCCATCTGCTGCCTACGTATACCACGCTGGTTGGCTCCTGACCCTCCCCATCTGCTACCTACCGACACCACGCTTGTTGGCTCCTGAACCTCCCCATCTACTGCTTATGGACACCAAACTGGTTAGCTCCTGACCCTCCCCATCTACTGTCTGCGGACACCATGCTGGTTGGCTCCTGACCCTCCCCATCTACTTCTACAGACACCATGTTTGTTGGCTCCTGACCCTCCCCATTTACTGCCTACGGACACTACGCTGGTTGACTTCTGACCCTCCCCATCTACTACCTGAGGACACTACGCTGGTTGGCTCCTGACCCTCCGCATCTACTGCCTACGGACACCACGCTGGTTGGATCCTGACCCTCCCCATCTACTACCTGCTGACACCACGCTTTTTGGCTCCTGTCCTGCCCATCTGCAACCTGCAGACACCACGGTGGTTGGCTTCTGACCATCCCTATCTACGACCTACGGACACCACGCTGGTTGGCACCTGACCCTCCCCATATACTGCCTATGGACACCACGTTGGTTGGCATGCCTCCTGACCCGCCCCATCTGCTGCCTACCGACACCACGCTGGTTGGCACCTGACCATCTCCATCTGCTACCTACGGACAGCACGCTGGTTGGCACCTGTCCCTTCCCATCTGCTACATATGGGCACCACGCTGGTTGGCTCCTGACCCCCCCATCTACTACTTACGGACACCACGCTGGTTGGATCTTGACCCGCCGCATCTACTACCTGCGGACACCACGCTGGTTGTCTCCTGACTCTCCCCATTTACTATCTGCGGACACCACGCTGTTTGGCTCCTGACTCGCCCCATCTACTACCCGCGGACAGCACGCTGGTTGATTCCTGACCTTCCGCATCTACTGCCTACGGACAACACGCTGGTTCGCTGCTGACCCTCCCCATCTACTGCTTACGGACACCACACTGGTTTACATGGTTTCTGACCCGCCCCATCTGCTACCTACGGACCCCATGCTATTTGGCTCCTGACCCGCCCCTCCTACTACCTACAGACACCACACTGGTTGGCACATGACCCTCCCTATCTACTACCTACGGACACCACACTGGTTGGTTCCTGACCCTCCCCATCTACTACCTACGGACACCACACTGGTTGGTTCCTGACCCTCCCCATCTACTACCTACGGACACCACGCTGGTTGGCTCCTGATCCTCCCCATCTACTAAATACGGACACCACGCTGGTTGGCTAATGACCCTCCCCATCTACTGCCTACGGACACCACGCTGGTTTGCTCCTGACCCTCCCTATCTACTACCTACGGACACCACACTGGTTGGTTCCTGACCCTCCCCATCTACTACCTACGGACACCACGCTGGTTGGCTCCTGACCCTCCCCATCTACTACCTACGGACACCACGCTGGTTGGCTCCTGACCCTCCCTATCTACTACCTACAACACCACGCTGGTTGGTTCCAGGCCCTCCCCATCTACTACCTGCGGACACCACGCTGGTTGGCTCCTGATCCTCCCCATCTACTAAATACGGACACCACGCTGGTTGGCTAATGACCCTCCCCATCTACTGCCTACGGACACCACGCTGGTTTGCTCCTGACCCTCCCTATCTACTACCTACGGACACCACACTGGTTGGTTCCTGACCCTCCCCATCTACTACCTACGGACACCACGCTGGTTGGCTCCTGACCCTCCCCATCTACTACCTACGGACACCACGCTGGTTGGCTCCTGACCCTCCCCATCTACTACCTGCGGACACCACGCTGGTTGAACCTGACCCTCCCCATCTACTGCCTACGGACACCACACTGGTTGAATCCTGACCCTCCCCATCTACTGCCTACGGACACCACGCTGGTTGGCTCCTGACCCTCCCCATCTACTGCCTATGGACACCACGCTGGTTGGCTCCTGACCCTCCTTATCTATGACTTGCTGACACCATGCTGGTTGACTCCTGACCCTCCCCATCTACTGCCCATGGACACCACACTGGTTTGGTCCTGACCCTCCCCATCTAATGTCTACGGACAACACACTGGTTGACACCAGACTCTCCCCATTTACTACCTACCGACAACACGCTGGCTGGCTCCGGACCCTCCCCATCTACAACCTGCGGACACCATGCTGTTTTCGCTCCTGACCCTCCCCATCTACTGCCTACGGACACCACGCTGGTTGGATCCTGACCCTCCCCATCTACTACCTGCTGACACCACGCTTTTTGGCTCCTGTCCTGCCCATCTGCAACCTGCAGACACCACGGTGGTTGGCTTCTGACCATCCCTATCTACGACCTACGGACACCACGCTGGTTGGCACCTGACCCTCCCCATATACTGCCTATGGACACCACGTTGGTTGGCATGCCTCCTGACCCGCCCCATCTGCTGCCTACCGACACCACGCTGGTTGGCACCTGACCATCTCCATCTGCTACCTACGGACAGCACGCTGGTTGGCACCTGTCCCTTCCCATCTGCTACATATGGGCACCACGCTGGTTGGCTCCTGACCCCCCCATCTACTACTTACGGACACCACGCTGGTTGGATCTTGACCCGCCGCATCTACTACCTGCGGACACCACGCTGGTTGTCTCCTGACTCTCCCCATTTACTATCTGCGGACACCACGCTGTTTGGCTCCTGACTCGCCCCATCTACTACCCGTGGACAGCACGCTGGTTGATTCCTGACCTTCCGCATCTACTGCCTACGGACAACACGCTGGTTCGCTCCTGACCCTCCCCATCTACTGCTTACGGACACCACACTGGTTCACATGGTTTCTGACCCGCCCCATCTGCTACCTACGGACCCCATGCTATTTGGCTCCTGACCCGCCCCTCCTACTACCTACAGACACCACACTGGTTGGCACATGACCCTCCCCATCTACTACATACGGACACCACGCTAGTTGGTTCCTGACCCTCCCCATCTACTACCTACGGACACCACGCTGGTTGGCTCCTGATCCTCCCCATCTACTAAATATGGACACCACGCTGGTTGGCTAATGACCCTCGCCATCTACTGCCTACGGACACCACGCTGGTTTGCTCCTGACCCTCCCTATCTACTACCTACGGACACCACACTGGTTGGTTCCTGACCCTCCCCATCTACTACCTACGGACACCACGCTGGTTGGCTCCTGACCCTCCCCATCTACTACCTACGGACACCACGCTGGTTGGCTCCTGACCCTCCCTATCTACTACCTACAACACCACGCTGGTTGGTTCCAGGCCCTCCCCATCTACTACCTGCGGACACCACGCTGGTTGGCTCCTGATCCTCCCCATCTACTAAATACGGACACCACGCTGGTTGGCTAATGACCCTCCCCATCTACTGCCTACGGACACCACGCTGGTTTGCTCCTGACCCTCCCTATCTACTACCTACGGACACCACACTGGTTGGTTCCTGACCCTCCCCATCTACTACCTACGGACACCACGCTGGTTGGCTCCTGACCCTCCCCATCTACTACCTACGGACACCACGCTGGTTGGCTCCTGACCCTCCCCATCTACTACCTGCGGACACCACGCTGGTTGAACCTGACCCTCCCCATCTACTGCCTACGGACACCACACTGGTTAAATCCTGACCCTCCCCATCTACTGCCTACGGACACCACGCTGGTTGGCTCCTGACCCTCCCCATCTACTGCCTATGGACACCACGCTGGTTGGCTCCTGACCCTCCTTATCTATGACTTGCTGACACCATGCTGGTTGACTCCTGACCCTCCCCATCTACTGCCCATGGACACCACACTGGTTTGGTCCTGACCCTCCCCATCTAATGTCTACGGACAACACGCTGGTTGGCACCAGACTCTCCCCATTTACTACCTACCGACAACACGCTGGTTGGCTCCGGACCCTCCCCATCTACAACCTGCGGACACCATGCTGTTTTCGCTCCTGACCCTCCCCATCTACTACCTGCGGACACCATGCTGGTTTCGCTCATGACCCTCCCCATCTGCTACCTACGGACACAACGCTGGTTGGCTCCTGACTTTCCCCATCTACTGCCTACGGACACTACGCTGGTTGACTCCTGACCCTCCCTATCTACTACCTACCAACACCATGCTGGTTGGCTCCTGACCCTCCCCATCTACTACCTGAGGACAACACGCTGGTTGGCTCCTGACTCTCCCCATCCACTATCTGCGGACACTAGGCTAGTTGGCTCCTGACCCTCCCCATCTACTACCTGCTGACACCATGCTGGTTGGCTCCGGACCCTCCCCATCTACTAAATACGGACACCACGCTGGTTGGCTCATGAGCCTCCCCATCTACTGCCTACAGACACCATGCTGGTTGGAATGGCTCCTGACCTGCCCCATCTGCTGCCTACGGATACCACGCTGGTTGGCTCCTGACCCTCCCCATCTGCTACCTACCGACACCACGCTGGTTGGCTCCTGAACCTCCCCATCTACTGCTTATGGACACCAAACTGGTTAGCTCCTGACCCTCCCCATCTACTACCTATGGACACCACGCTGGTTGGCTCCTGACCCTCCCCATCTACTACCTACGGACACCACGCTGGTTGGCTCCTGACCCTCCCCATCTGCTGCCTACGGACACCACGCTGGTTGGCTCCTGACCCTCCCCATCTACTGCCTACGGACACCACGCTGGTTCGCTCCTGACCCGCCCCATATACTGCCTATGGACACCACGTTGGTTGGCATGCCTCTTGACCCGCCCCATCTGCTGCCTACCGACACCACGCTGGTTGGCTCCTGACCATCTCAATCTGCTACCTACGGACAGCACGGTGGTTGGCACCTGACCATCCCTATAAACGACCTACGGATACCACACTGGTTGGTTCCTGACCCTCCCCATCTACTACCTATGGACACCACGCTGGTTGGCTCCTGACCCTCCCCATCTACTACCTACGGACACCACGCTGGTTGGCTCCTGACCCTCCCCATCTGCTGCCTACGGACACCACGCTGGTTGGCTCCTGACCCTCCCCATCTACTGCCTACGGACACCACGCTGGTTTGCTCCTGACCCTCACCAACTACTACCTACGGACACCACACTGGTTGGTTCCTGACCATCCACATCTACTAACTACGGACACCACGCTGGTTGGCTCCTGACCCTCCCCATCTACTACCTACAGACACCACGCTGGTTGGCTCCTGACCCTCCCTATCTACTACCTACGAATACCACACTGGTTGGTTCCAGGCCCTCCCCATCTACTACCTGCGGACACCACGCTGGTTGAACTTGACCCTCCCCATCTACTGCCTACGGACACCACACTGGTTGAATCCTGACCCTCACCATCTACTGCCTACGGACACCAGGCTGGTTGGCTCCTGACCCTCCCCATCTACTGCCTACGGACACCACGCTGGTTTGCTCCTGACCCTCCCCATCTAATGTCTACGGACACCACGCTGGTTGGCACCAGACTCTCCCCATTTACTACCTACCGACAACACGCTGGTTGGCTCCGGACCCTCCCCATCTACCACCTGCGGACACCATGCTGGTTTCGCTCCTGACCCTCCCCATCTACTACCTGCGGACACCATGCTGGTTTCGCTCATGACCCTCCCCATCTACTACCTACGGACACAACGCTGGTTGGCTCCTGACTTTCCCCATCTACTGCCTACGGACACTACGCTGGTTGACTCCTGACCCTCCCCATCTACTACCTACCAACACCACGCTGGTTGGCTCCTGACCCTCCCCATCTACTACCTGAGGACAACACGCTGGTTGGCTCCTGACTCTCCCTATCCACTATCTGCAGACACTAGGCTAGTTGGCTCCTGACCCTCCCCATCTACTACCTGCTGACACCATGCTGGTTGGCTCCGGACCCTCCCCATCTACTACCTATGGACACCACGCTGGTTGGCTCCTGATTCTCCCCATCTACTAAATACGGACACCACGCTGGTTGGCTCATGACCCTCCCCATCTACTGCCTACAGACACCACGCTGGTTTGCTCCTGACCCTCACCAACTACTACCTATGGACACCACACTGGTTGGTTCCTGACCATCCACATCTACTAACTACGGACACCACGCTGGTTGGCTCCTGACCCTCCCCATCTACTACCTACGGACACCACGCTGGTTGGCTCCTGACCCTCCCTATCTACTACCTACGAATACCAAGCTGGTTGGTTCCAGGCCCTCCCCATCTACTACCTGCGGACACCACGCTGGTTGAACCTGACCCTCCCCATCTACTGCCTACGGACACCACACTGGTTGAATCCTGACCCTCCCCATCTACTGCCTACGGACACCACGCTGGTTGGCTCCTGACCCTCCCCATCTACTGCCTACGGACACCACGCTGGTTGGCTCCTGACCCTTCTTATCTATGACTTGCTGACACCACGCTGGTTGACTCCTGACCCTCCCCATCTACTGCCCATGGACACCACACTGGTTTGCTCCTGACCCTCCCCATCTAATGTCTACGGACAACACGCTGGTTGGCACCAGACTCTCCCCATTTACTACCTACCGACAACACGCTGGTTGGCTCCGGACCCTCCCCATCTACAACCTGCGGACAACATGCTGGTTTCGCTCCTGACCCTCCCCATCTACTACCTGCGGACACCATGCTGGTTTCACTCATGACCCTCCCCATCTACTACCTACGGACACAACGCTGGTTGGCTCCTGACTTTCCCCATCTACTGCCTACAGACACTATGCTGGTTGACTCCTGACTCTCCCCATCTACTACCTGAGGACAACACGCTGGTTGGCTCCTGACTCTCCCCTCCCAATATCTGCGGACACTAGGCAAGTTGGCTCCTGACCCTCCCCATCTACTACCTGCTGACACCATGCTGGTTGGCTCTGGACCCTCCCCATCTACTACCTACGGACACCACGCTGGTTGGCTCCTGATCCTCCCCATCTACTAAATATGGACACCATGCTGGTTGGCTCATGACCCTCCCCATCTACTGCCTACGGACACCATGCTGGTTGGAATGGCTCCTGACCTGCCCCATCTGCTGCCTACGTATACCACGCTGGTTGGCTCCTGACCCTCCCCATCTGCTACCTACCGACACCATGCTTGTTGGCTCCTGAACCTCCCCATCTACTGCTTATGGACACCAAACTGGTTAGCTCCTGACCCTCCCCATCTACTGTCTGCGGACACCATGCTGGTTGGCTCCTGACCCTCCCCATCTACTTCTACAGACACCATGTTTGTTGGCTCCTGACCCTCCCCATTTACTGCCTACGGACACTACGCTGGTTGACTTCTGACCCTCCCCATCTACTACCTGAGGACACTACGCTGGTTGGCTCCTGACCCTCCCCATCTACTGCCTACGGACACCACGCTGGTTGGATCCTGACCCTCCCCATCTACTACCTGCTGACACCACGCTTTTTGGCTCCTGTCCTGCCCATCTGCAACCTGCAGACACCACGGTGGTTGGCTTCTGACCATCCCTATCTACGACCTATGGACACCACGCTGGTTGGCACCTGACCCTCCCCATATACTGCCTATGGACACCACGTTGGTTGGCATGCCTCCTGACCCGCCCCATCTGCTGCCTACCGACACCACGCTGGTTGGCACCTGACCATCTCCATCTGCTACCTACGGACAGCACGCTGGTTGGCACCTGTCCCTTCCCATCTGCTACATATGGGCACCACGCTGGTTGGCTCCTGACCCCCCCATCTACTACTTACGGAAGCCACGCTGGTTGGATCTTGACCCGCCGCATCTACTACCTGCGGACACCACGCTGGTTGTCTCCTGACTCTCCCCATTTACTATCTGCGGACACCACGCTGTTTGGCTCCTGACTCGCCCCATCTACTACCCGCGGACAGCACGCTGGTTGATTCCTGACCTTCCGCATCTACTGCCTACGGACAACACGCTGGTTCGCTCCTGACCCTCCCCATCTACTGCTTACGGACACCACACTGGTTCGCATGGTTTCTGACCCGCCCCATCTGCTACCTACGGACCCCATGCTATTTGGCTCCTGACCCACCCCTCCTACTACCTACAGACACCACACTGGTTGGCACATGACCCTCCCCATCTACTACCTACGGACACCACGCTGGTTGGTTCCTGACCCTCCCCATCTACTACCTACGGACACCACGCTGGTTGGCTCCTGATCCTCCCCATCTACTAAATACGGACACCACGCTGGTTGGCTAATGACCCTCCCCATCTATTGCCTACGGACACCACGCTGGTTTGCTCCTGACCCTCCCTATCTACTACCTACGGACACCACACTAGTTGGTTCCTGACCCTCCCCATCTACTTCCTACGGACACCACGCTGGTTGGCTCCTGACCCTCCCCATCTACTACCTACGGACACCACGCTGGTTGGCTCCTGACCCTCCCTATCTACTACCTACAACACCACGCTGGTTGGTTCCAGGCCCTCCCCATCTACTACCTGCGGACACCACGCTGGTTGGCTCCTGATCCTCCCCATCTACTAAATACGGACACCACGCTGGTTGGCTAATGACCCTCCCCATCTACTGCCTACGGACACCACGCTGGTTTGCTCCTGACCCTCCCTATCTACTACCTACGGACACCACACTGGTTGGTTCCTGACCCTCCCCATCTACTACCTACGGACACCACGCTGGTTGGCTCCTGACCCTCCCCATCTACTACCTACGGACACCATGCTGGTTGGCTCCTGACCCTCCCCATCTACTACTTGCGGACACCACGCTGGTTGAACCTGACCCTCCCCATCTACTGCCTACGGACACCACACTGGTTGAATCCTGACCCTCCCCATCTACTGCCTACGGACACCATGCTGGTTGGCTCCTGACCCTCCCCATCTACTGCCTATGGACACCACGCTGGTTGGCTCCTGACCCTCCTTATCTATGACTTGCTGACACCATGCTGGTTGACTCCTGACCCTCCCCATCTACTGCCCATGGACACCACACTGGTTTGGTCCTGACCCTCCCCATCTAATGTCTACGGACAATACGCTGGTTGGCACCAGACTCTCCCCATTTACTACCTACCGACAACACGCTGGTTGGCTCCGGACCCTCCCCATCTACAACCTGCGGACACCATGCTGTTTTCGCTCCTGACCCTCCCCATCTACTACCTGCGGACACCATGCTGGTTTCGCTCATGACCCTCCCCATCTGCTACCTACGGACACAACGCTGGTTGGCTCCTGACTTTCCCCATCTACTGCCTACGGACACTACGCTGGTTGACTCCTGACCCTCCCTATCTACTACCTACCAACACCATGCTGGTTGGCTCCTGACCCTCCCCATCTACTACCTGAGGACAACACGCTGGTTGGCTCCTGACTCTCCCCATCCACTATCTGCGGACACTAGGCTAGTTGGCTCCTGACCCTCCCCATCTACTACCTGCTGACACCATGCTGGTTGGCTCCGGACCCTCCCCATCTACTACCTACGGACACCACGCTGGTTGGCTCCTGATCCTCCCCAACTACTAAATACGGACACCACGCTGGTTGGCTCATGACCCTCCCCATCTACTGCCTACGGACACCATGCTGCTTGGAATGGCTCCTGACCTGCCCCATCTGCTGCCTACGGATACCACGCTGGTTGGCTCCTGACCCTCCCCATCTGCTACCTACCGACACCACGCTGGTTGGCTCCTGACCCTCCCCATCTGCTACCTACCGACACCACGCTGGTTGGCTCCTGAACCTCCCCATCTACTGCTTATGGACACCAAACTGGTTAGCTCCTGACCCGTCCCATCTACTGTCTACAGACACCATGCTTGTTGGCTCCTGACCCTCCCCATTTACTGCCTACGGACTCCACGCTGGTTGGATCCTGACACTCCCCATCTACTACCTGCTGACACCACGCTTTTTGGCTCCTGACCCTCCCCATCTGCGACCTACGGTCACCATGCTGGTTGGCTCCTGACCCTCCCCATATACTACCTACAGACACCACGCTGGTTGGCATGTCTACTGACCCGCCCCATCTGCTGCCTACGGACACCACGCTGGTTGGCTCCTGACCCTCACCATCTACTTCCTGCGGACACCACACTGGTTGGCTCCTGAACCCCCCGCATACTACCTGCGGACACCAATCTGGTTGACTCCTGACCCTCCCCATCTACTGCCTGCGGACACCACGCTAGTTCATCCTGACCCTCCCCATCTACTGCCTACAGACACCACGCTGGTTTGCTCATGACCCTCCCCATCTACTGCCTATGTAGACCACGCCGGTTGAGTCCTAACTCTCCCCATCTACTGCCTACGGACACGACGCTGGTTGGATCCTGACCCTCCCGATCTACTACATATGGACACCACACTGGTTGGCTCCTGACTCCCCATCTACCGCCTACGGACACCACGCTGGTTGGCTCCTGACACTCCCCATTTACTACTTGCGGACACCACGCTGATTGACTCCTTACCCCACCACACTGGTTGGCTCCTGACTCTCCCCATCTACCACCTACGGACACCACGCTGGTTGGCTCCTGACACTCCCCATCTACTATCTGCTGGCACCATGCTGGTTGGCTCCTGACCCTCCCCATTTGCTGCCTACGGCCACCATGCTGGTTGACTCCTGACCCTCCCCATATACTACCTACAGACATCATGCTGGTTGGCATGTCTACTGACCCGCCCCATCTGCTGCCTACGGACACCACGCTGGTTGGCTCCTGACCCTCACCATCTACTTCGTGCGGACACCACACTGGTTGGCTCCTGACCCTCCCCATCTCCTACCTGAGAACACCAAACTGGTTGGCTCCTGACTCTCCCCATCTACTACCTACGGACATCACGCTGGTTGGCTCCTGACCCTCCCCATCTACTACCTACGGACAACACACTGGATGGTTCCTGACCCTCCCCATCTACTACCTATGGTCACCACACTGGTTGGCTCCTGACCCTCCCCCTCTACGACCTACAGACACCACGCTGGTTGGGTCCTTACCCTCCCCATCTACTACCTACGGACACCACGCTGGTTGGCTCCTGACCCTCAAGATCTACTACCTACGAACACCACGCTGGTTGGCCCAGGCCCTCCCCATCTACTACCTGCGGACACCAAGCTGGTTGAACCTGATCATCCCCATCTACTGCCAACGGACACCACGCTGGTTGGCTCCTAACCCTCCCCATCTACCACCTACGGACACCATGCTGGTTGGCACTGGACTCTCCCCATATCATCCTGCTGACAGACACCATGCTGGTTGGCTCCTGACCCTCCCGATCTACTGCCTACGGACACCACGCTGGTTGGCTCCTGACCCTCGCCATCTACTGCCTACGGACATCAAACTGGTTGGCTCCTGACCCTCCCCATCTACGACCTAAAGACACTAGCTTGTTGACTCCTGACCCTCCCCATCTACTGCCCATGGACACCACACTGGTTTTCTCCTGACACTCCCCATCTAATGCCTACTGACAACACGCTGGTTGGCACCGGACTCTCCCCATCTACTACCTACCGACACCACGCTGGTTGGCTCCGGACCCTCCCCATCTACTACATGCAGACACCATGCTGGTTTCACTCCTGACATTCCCTATCTACTAGCTGCGGACACCACGCTGGTTTCGCTCCTGACCCTCCCTATCTACTACCTACCGACACCATGCTGGTTGGCTCGAGACCCTCCCCATCTACTACCTGAAGACACCATGCTGGTTTCGCTCCTGACCCTCCCCATCTACTACCTGCGGACACCATGCTGGTTTCGCTCCTGACCCTCCCCATCTACTACCTGCGGACACCCCGCTGGTTGGCTCCTGACCCCCCCCACATCTACTACCTATGGACACCATGCTGGTTGGCTCCTGATGCTTCCCATCTACTGCCTACGGATATCATGCTGGTTGGCATGGTTCCTGGCCCGCCCCATATACTGCCTACAGACACCACGCTGGTTGGCTCCTGACCCTCCCCATCTACTATCTGCAGACTCCACTCTGGTTGGCTCCTGACCCTCCCCATCTACTGCCTGCGGACACCACGCTAGTTCATCCTGACCCTCCCCATCTAATGCCTACGGACACCACGCTTGTTGGCTCCTGACCCTCCCCATCTACTGCCTACGGACACCTCACTGGTTGACTCCTGACCCTCCCCATCTACTGCCTACAGACACCACACTGGTTGGCTCCTAACCCTCCCGATCTACTACCTATGGACACCACACTGATTGGCCCCTGAATCTCCCCACCTACCGCCTAGGGACAACATGCTGGTTGGCTCCTGACACTCCCCATCTACTACTTGCGGACACCGCGCTGGTTGACTCTTTACCCCACCACGCTGGTTGGCTCCTGACTCTCCCCATCTACCAACTACAGACACCACACTGGTTGACTCCTGACACTCCCGAACTACTACCGGTGGACACCATGCTGATTGGCTTTGACCCTCCCCATCTACTGCCTACGTACACCATGCTGGTTGGCTCCTGACCCTCCCCATCTACTACCTAGGGACACCATGCTGGTTGGCATGGTTCCTGACCAACCCCATCTGCTGCCTACGGACACCACGCTGGTTGGCTCCTGACCCTCCCCATCTACTACCTGCGGACACCACACTGGCTGGCTCCTGACCCCCCATATACTACCTGTGGACACCACGCTGGTTGGCTCCTGACCCTCCCCATCTCCTATCTGAGGACACCTTGCTGGTTGGCTCCTGACTCTCCCCATCTACTACCTGCGGACACCACGCTGGTTGGCTCCTGACCCTCCCCATCTACTACCTCCGGACACCATGCTGGTTGGCTCCTGACCCTCCCCATCTACTACCTACAGACACCACGCTGGTTGGCTCCTGATCCTCCCCATCTACTAAATACGGACACCACGCGGGTTGGCTCCTGACCCTCCCCATCTACTGCCTACGGACACCACACTGGTTGGCTCCTGACCCTCCCCATCTACAACCTATGGACACCATGCTGGTTTGCACCAGTCTCTCCCCACATAATGCCTACGGACACAACACTGGTTGGCTCCTGAACCTCCCCATCTACTGACTACGGATACCACGCTGGTTTGCTCCTGACCCTCCCCATCTACTACCTACGGACCCCACACTGGTTGGTTCCTGACCCTCCCCATCTACTACCTACGGACACCACGCTGGTTGGCTCCTGACCCTCCCCATCTACTACATACGGACACCACGATAATTGGCTCCTGACCCTCCACATCTACTACGTACAGACACCACACTGGTTGGCTCCTGACCCACCCTATCTACTACCTACGAACACCACGCTGGTTGGCTCCAGGCCCTCCCCATCTACTACCTGCGGACACCACACTGGTTGAACCTGACCCTCCCCATCTACCACCTACGGACACCATGCTGGTTGGCACTGGACTCTCCCCATATCCTGCTGACGCACACCACGCTGGTTGGCTCCTGACCCTCCCCATCAACTGCCTACAGACACCATGCTGGTTGGCTCCTGACCCTCCCCATCTACTGCCTGCGGACACCACGCTGGTTGGCTCCTGACCCTCCCCATCTACGACCTCCGGACACCACGCTTGTTGACTCCTGACCCTCCCCATGTACTGCCCATGGACACCACACTGGTTTGCTCCTGACCCTCCCCATCTAAAGCCTACGGACAACACGCTGGTTGGCACCGGACTCTCCCCATCTACTACCTAACGACACCACGCTGATTGGCTCCGGACCCTCCCCATCTACTACATGCGGACACCATGCTGGTTTCGCTCCTGACATTCCCCATCTACTACCTGCGGACACCACGCTGGTTGGCTCCTGACCCTCCCACACCACGCTGGTTGGCTCCTGACCCCCCCACATCTACTACCTATGGACACCATGCTGGTTGGCTCCTGACCCTCCCCATCTACTGCCTACGGACACCACACTGGTTGGCATGGCTCCTGACCCGCCCCATATACTGCCTACGGACACCACGCTGGTTGGCTACTGACCCTCCCCATCTACTATCTGCAGACACCGCTCTGGTTGACTCCTGACCCTCCCCATCTACTGCCTGTGGACACCACGCTAGTTCATCCTGACCCTCCCCATCTACTGCCTACAGACACCACACTGGTTGGCTCCTGACCCTCCCCATCTACTGCCTATGTACACCACGCTGGTTGAGTCCTAACTCTCCCCATCTACTGCCTACGGACACCACGCTGGTTGGCTCCTGACCATCCCGATCTACTATATATGGACACCACGCTGGTTGGCTCCTGACTCTCCCCATCTACCGCCTACGGACACCACGCTGGTTGGCTCCTGACACTCCCCATCTACTACCTGCGGACACCATGCTGGTTGGCTCCTGACCCTCCCCATCTGCTACCTACGGTCACCATGCTGGTTGGCTCCTAACCCTCCCCATATACTACCTACAGACACCACGCTGGTTGGCATGTCTACTGACCCGCCCCATCTGCTGCCTACGGACAACACGCTGGTTGGCTCCTGACCCTCACCATCTACTTCCTGCGGACACCACACTGGTTGGCTCCTGAACCCCCCGCATACTACCTGCGGACACCACTCTGGTTGACTCCTGACCCTCCCCATCTACTGCCTGCGGACACCACGCTAGTTCATCCTGACCCTCCCCATCTACTGCCTACAGACACCACGCTGGTTTGCTCATGACCCTCCCCATCTACTGCCTATGTAGACCACGCCGGTTGAGTCCTAACTCTCCCCATCTACTGCCTACGGACACCACGCTGGTTGGCTCCTGACCCTCCCGATCTACTACATGTGGACACCACACTGGTTGTCTCCTGACTCCCCATCTACCACCTACGGACACCACGCTGGTTGGCTCCTGACACTCCCCATTTACTACTTGCGGACACCACGCTGATTGACTCCTTACCCCACCACGCTGGTTGGCTCCTGACTCTCCCCATCTACCACCTACGGACACCACGCTGGTTGGCTCCTGACACTCCCCATCTACTACCTGCTGGCACCATGCTGGTTGGCTCCTGACCCTCCCCATCTGCTGCCTACGGCCACCATGCTGGTTGGCTCCTGACCCTCCCCATATACTACGTACAGACACCACGCTGGTTGGCATGTCTACTGACCCGCCCCATCTGCTGCCTACGGACACCACGCTGGTTGGCTCCTGACCCTCACCATCTACTTCCTGCGGACACCACACTGGTTGGCTCCTGACCCTCCCCATCTCCTACCTGAGAACACCAAACTGGTTGGCTCCTGACTCTCCCCATCTACTACCTACGGACATCACGCTGGTTGGCTCATGACCCTTCCCATCTACTACCTATGGACACCACACTGGTTGGCTCCTGACCCTCCCTATCTGCTACCTACGAACACCATGATGGTTGGCTCCAGACCCTCCCTATATATTACCTGCGGACACTATGTTGGTTGACTCCTGACCCTCCCCATCTACTGCCTACGGACTCCACGCTGGTTGGCTCCTGACCCTCCCCATCTACCACCTATGGACACAATGCTGGTTTGCACCAGACTCTCCCCATATACTGCCTACTGAACCCACACTGGTTAGCTCCTGAACCACCCCATCTACTGCCTACTGACACCACGCTGGTTTGCTCCTGACCCTTCCCATCACTACCTACGGACACAACACTGGTTGATTCCTGACCCTACCCATCTACTACCTATGGACACCACGCTGGTTGGCTCCTGACCCTCCCCCTCTACTACCTACAGACACCACGCTGGTTGGGTCCTGACCCTCCCCATCTACTACCTACGGACACCACGCTGGTTGGCCCAGGCCCTCCCCATCTACTACCTGCGGACACCAAGCTGGTTGAACATGACCCTCCCCATGTACTGCCAACGGACACCACGCTGGTTGGCTCCTAACCCTCCCCATCTACCACCTACGGACAACATGCTGGTTGGCACTGGACTCTCCCCATATCATCCTGCTGACAGACACGCTGGTTGGCTCCTGACCCTCCCCATCTACTGCCTACGGACACCACGCTGGTTGGCTCCTGACCCTCCCCATCTACTGCCTATGGACACCGCGCTGGTTGGCTCCTGACTCTCCCCATCTACGGCCTGCGGACACCACGCTGGTTGGCTCCTGACACTCCCCATCTACTACCTGCGGACACCACGCTGGTTGACTCCTCAGCCCACCACGCTGGTTGGCTCCTGACTCTCCCAATCTACCACCTACAGACACCACGCTGGTTGGCTCCTGACACTCCCCATCTACTACCTGCAGACACAATGCTGGTCGGCTCCTGACCCTCCCCATCTACTACCTGCAGACACCACACTGGTTGGCATGGCTTCTGACCCGCCCCATCTGCTGCCTATGGACACCTCGCTGGTTGTCTCCCGACCCTCCCCATTTACTACCTGCGGACACCACACTGGTTGGCTCCTGACCCCCCCGTATACTACCTGCGGACACCACGCTGGTTGGCTTCTGATCCTCCCCATCTACTACCTGAGGACACCACGCTGGTTGGCTCCTGACTCTCCCCATCTACTACTTGGGGACACCACGCTGGTTGGCTCCTGACTCTCCCCATCTACCGCCTACGGACACCACGCTGGTTGGCTACTGACACTCGCCATCTACTACCTGCGTACACCACGCTGGTTGACTCCTTACCCCACCACGCTGGTTGGTACCTGACTCTCCCCATCTACCACCTACGGACACCACGCTGTTTGGCTCCTGACACTCCACATCTACTACCTGCAGACACCATGCTGGTTGGCTCCTGACCCCCCCTATCTACTACCTACAGACACCACGCTGGTTGGCATGGCTCCTGACCCACCCCATCTGCTGCCTACGGACACCACACTGGTTGGCTCCTGACCCCCCCATCTACTACTTGTGGACACCACGCTGGTTGGCTCCTGACCCTCCCCATCTACTACCTGCAGACACCACGCTGGTTGGCTCCTGACCCTCCCCATCTACTACCTACGGACACCACGCTGGTTGGCTTCTGACTCTCCCCATCTACGGCCTGCAAACACCACGTTGGTTGGCTCCTGACTCTCCCCATCTGCTACCTACCAACACCACGCTGGTTGGTTCCTGACGCTCCCCATCTACTGCCTACGGACACCACGCTTGTTTGCTCCTGACCCTCCCATCTACGGCCTACGGACAGGACGCTGGTTGACTCCTGACCCTCCCCATCTACTACCTACGGACACCACGCTGGTTGACTCCTGACCCTCCCCATCTACTGCCTACGGACACCACAATGGTTGGCATGGCTCTGACCCACCCCATCTGCTACCTACGGACACCACACTTTATGGCTCCTAACCCGCCCCATCTGCTACCTACAGACACCACACTGGTTGGCTCCTGACCCTCCCCATCTACTACTTACGGACACCACGCTGGTTGGTTCCTGACCCTGCCCATCTACTACTTATGGACACCACGCTGGTTGACTCCTGACCCTCCCCATCTTCTGCCTACGGACATCACGCTGGTTGGCTCCTGACCCTCCCCATCTACTACCTACGGACACCCCACTGGTTGGCTCCTGACCCTCCCTATCTGCTACCTACGAACACCATGATGGTTGGCTCAAGACCCTCCCTATATACTACCTGCGGACAGCACGCTGGTTGACTCCTACCCTCCCCATCTACTGCCTACGGACACCACACTGGTTGGCTCCTGACCCTCCCCATCTACCACCTATGGACACCAAGCTGGTTTGCACCAGTCTCTCCCCACATAATGCCTACGGACACCACACTGGTTGGCTCCTGAACCTCCCCATCTACTGACTACGGACAACACGCTGGTTTGCTCCTGACCCTCCCCATCTACTACCTACGGACCCCACACTGGTTGGTTCATGACCCTCCCCATCTACTACCTACGGACACCACGCTGGTTGGCTCCTGACCCTCCCCCTCTACTACCTACAGACACCACGCTGGTTGGGTCCTGACCCTCCCCATCTACTACCTACGGACACCACACTGGTTGGCTCCTGACCCTCTCTATCTACTACCTACGAACACCACGCTAGTTGGCCCAGGCCCTCCCCATCTACTACCTGCGGACACCAAGCTGGTTGAACCTGACCCTCCCCATCTACTGCCAACGGACACCACGCTGGTTGGCTCCTAACCCTCCCCATCTACCACCTACGGACACCATGCTGGTTGGCACTGGACTCTCCCCATATCATCCTGCTGACAGACAAGCTGGTTGGCTCCTGACCCTCCCCATCTACTGCCTACGGACACCACGCTGGTTGGCTCCTGACCCTCCCCATCTACTGCCTACGGACACCGCGCTGGTTGGCTCCTGACTCTCCCCATCTACGGCCTGCGGACACCACACTGGTTGGCTCCTGACACTCCCCATCTACTACCTGCGGACACCACGCTGGTTGACTCCTCAGCCCACCACGCTGGTTGGCTCCTGACTCTCCCAATCTACCACCTACAGACACCACGCTGGTTGGCTCCTGACACTTCCCATCTACTACCTGCAGACACCATGCTGGTCGGCTCCTGACCCTCCCCATCTACTACCTGCAGACACCACACTGGTTGGCATGGCTTCTGACCCGCCCCATCTGCTGCCTATGGACACCTCGCTGGTTGTCTCCCGACCCTCCCCATTTACTACCTGCGGACACCACACTGGTTGGCTCCTGACCCCCCCGTATACTACCTGCGGACACCACGCTGGTTGGCTCCTGATCCTCCCCATCTACTACCTGAGGATACCACGCTGGTTGGCTCCTGACTCTCCCCATCTACTACTTGGGGACACCACGCTGGTTGGCTCCTGACTCTCCCCATCTACCGCCTACGGACACCACGCTGGTTGGCTACTGACACTCGCCATCTACTACCTGCGTACACCACGCTGGTTGACTCCTTACCCCACCACCCTGGTTGGCACCTGACTCTCCCCATCTACCACCTACGGACACCACGCTGTTTGGCTCCTGACACTCCACATCTACTACCTGCAGACACCATGCTGGTTGGCTCCTGACCCCCCCTATCTACTACCTACAGACACCACGCTGGTTGGCATGGCTCCTGACCCACCCCATCTGCTGCCTACGGACACCACACTGGTTGGCTCCTGACCCCCCCATCTACTACTTGTGGACACCACGCTGGTTGGCTCCTGACCCTCCCCATCTACTACCTGCAGACACCACGCTGGTTGGCTCCTGACCCTCCCCATCTACTACCTACGGACACCACGCTGGTTGGCTTCTGACTCTCCCCATCTATGGCCTGCAAACACCACGCTGGTTGGCTCATGACCCTCCCCATCTACTACCTATGGACACCACGTTGGTTGGCTCCTGACTCTCCCCATCTGCTACCTACCAACACCACGCTGGTTGGTTCCTGACGCTCCCCATCTACTGCCTACGGACACCACGCTTGTTTGCTCCTGACCCTCCCATCTACGGCCTACGGACAGGACACTGGTTGACTCCTGACCCTCCCCATCTACTACCTACGGACACCACGCTGGTTGACCACTGACCCTCCCCATCTACTGCCTACGGACACCACAATGGTTGGCATGGCTCCTGACCCGCCCCATCTGCTACCTACGGACACCACACTTTTTGGCTCCTAACCCGCCCCATCTGCTACCTACAGACACCACACTGGTTGGCTCCTGACCCTCCCCATCTACTACTTACGGACACCACGCTGGTTGGTTCCTGACCCTGCCCATCTACTACCTATGGACACCACGCTGGTTGACTCCTGACCCTCCCCATCTACTGCCTACGGACATCACGCTGGTTGGCTCCTGACCCTCCCCATCTACTACCTACGGACACCCCACTGGTTGGCTCCTGACCCTCCCTATCTGCTACCTACGAACACCATGATGGTTGGCTCAAGACCCTCCCTATATACTACCTGCGGACAGCACGCTAGTTGACTCCTACCCTCCCCATCTACTGCCTACGGACACCACACTGGTTGGCTCCTGACCCTCCCCATCTACCACCTATGGACACCAAGCTGGTTTGCACCAGTCTCTCCCCACATAATGCCTACGGACACCACACTGGTTGGCTCCTGAACCTCCCCATCTACTGACTACGGACACCACGCTGGTTTGCTCCTGACCCTCCCCATCTACTACCTACGGACCCCACACTGGTTGGTTCATGACCCTCCCCATCTACTACCTACGGACACCACGCTGGTTGGCTCCTGACCCCCCCATCTACTACATACGGGCACCATAATGGTTGGCTCCTGACCCTCCACATCTACTACGTACAGACACCACACTGGTTGGCTCCTGACCCTCCCTATCTACTATCTACGAACACCACGCTGGTTGGCTCCAGGCCCTCCCCATCTACTACCTGCGGACACCATGCTGGTTGAACCTGACCCTCCCCATCTACTGCCTACGGACACCACGCTGGTTGGCTCCTGACTCTCCCCATCTACCACCTACGGACACCATGCTGGTTGGCACTGGACTCTCCCCATATCCTGCCGATGCACACCACGCTGGTTGGCTCCTGACCCTCCCCATCTACTGCCTACGAACATCACGCTGGTTGGCTCCATACCCTTCCCATCTACGGCCTGCGGACACCACACTGGTTGGCTCCTGACACTCCCCATCTACGACCTGCGGACACCACGCTTGTTGATTCCTGACCCTCCCCATCTACTGCCCATGGACACCACACTGGTTTGCTCCTGACCCTCCCCATCTAAAGCCTACGGACAACACGCTGGTTGAATCCTGACCCTCCCCATCTACTACCTACAGACACCCCACTGGTTGGCTCCTGACCCTCCCTATCTGCTACCTACGAACACCATGATGGTTGGCTCAAGACCCTCCCTATATACTACCTGCGGACAGCACGCTGGTTGACTCCTACCCTCCACATCTACTGCCTACGGACACCACACTGGTTGGCTCCTGACCCTCCCCATCTACCACCTATGGACACCATGCTGGTTTGCACCAGTCTCTCCCCACATAATGCCTACGGACACCACACTAGTTGGCTCCTGAACCTCCCCATCTACTGACTACGGACACCACGCTGGTTTGCTCCTGACCCTCCTCATCTACTACCTACGGACCCCACACTGGTTGGTTCATGACCCTCCCCATCTACTACCTACGGACACCACACTGGTTGGCTCCTGACCCTCCCCATCTACTACATACGGGCACCATGATGGTTGGCTCCTGACCCTCCACATCTACTACGTACAGACACCACACTGGTTGGCTCCTGACCCTCCCTATCTACTACCTACGAACACCACGCTGGTTGGCTCCAGGCCCTCCCCATCTACTATCTGCGGACACCATGCTGGTTGAACCTGACCCTCCCCATCTACTGCCTATGGACACCACGCTGGTTGGCTCCTGACCCTCCCCATCTACCACCTACGGACACCATGCTGGTTGGCACTGGACTCTCCCCATATCCTGCCGACGCACACCACGCTGGTTGGCTCCTGACCCTCCCCATCTACTGCCTACGGACATCACGCTGGTTGGCTCCTGACCCTCCCCATCTACTGCCTGCGGACACCACACTGGTTTGCTCCTGACCCTCCCCATCTAAAGCCTACGGACAACACGCTGGTTGGCACCGGACTCTCCCCATCTACTACCTAACGACACCACGCTGGTTGGCTCCGGACCCTCCCCATCTACTACATGCGGACACCATGCTGGTTTCGCTCCTGACATTCCCCATCTACTACCTGCGGACACCACGCTGGTTGGCTCCTGACCCTCCCACACCACGCTGGTTGGCTCCTGACCCCCTCCACATCTACTACCTATGGACACCATGCTGGTTGCCTTCTGACCCTCCCCATCTACTGCCTACGGACACCACACTGGTTGGCATGGATCCTGACCAGCCCCATATACTGCCTACAGACACCATGCTGGTTGGCTACTGACCCTCCCCATCTACTATCTGCAGACACCGCTCTGGTTGACTCCTGACCCTCCCCATCTACTGCCTGCGGACACCACGCTAGTTCATCCTGACCCTCCCCATCTACTGCCTACAGACACCACGCTGATTGGCTCCTGACCCTCCTCATCTACTGCCTATGTACACCACGCTGGTTGCGTCCTAACTCTCCCCATCTACTACCTACGGACACCACGCTCGTTGTGTCCTGACATTCCCCATCTACTGCATACGGACACTAGGCTGGTTGACTTCTGACACTCCCCATCTACTACCTACGGACACCACGCTGGTTGACTCCTGACCCTCCGCATCTACTGCCTACTTACACCAAACTGGTTGGCTCCTGACCTTCCCCATCTACTGTCTGCGGACAGCATGCTGGTTGGCTCCTGACCCTCCCCATCTACTGTCTACAGACACCATGCTTGTTGGCTCCTGACCCTCCCCATCTACTGCCTACGGACACTACGCTGGTTGACTCCTGACCCCCCCCATCTACTACCTACCGACACCACACTAGTTGGCTCCTGACCCTCCCCATCTACTGCCTACGGACACCAAACTGGTTGGCTCCTGACCCTCCCCATCTACTGTCTGCGGACACCATGCTTGTTGGCTCCTGACACTCCCCATCTACTGCCTACGGACACTACGCTAGTTAACTCCTGACCCTCCCCATCTACTACCTACCAACACCACGCTGGTTGGCTCCTGACCCTCCCCATCTACTGTCTACGGACACCATGCTGGTTGGCTCCTAACCCTCCCCATCTACTACCTGCGAACACCACACTGGTTGGCTCCTAACCCTCCCCATCTACTACCTATGGACACCACGCTGGTTGGCTCCTGACTCTCCCCATCTGCAACCTACTAACAACATGCTGGTTGGTCCCTAACGCTCCCCATCTACTGCCTACGGAAACCACACTGGTTGGATCCTAACCCTCCCATCTACTGCCTACGGACACCATGCTTGTTTGCTCCTGACCCTCCCCATCTACTGCCTACGGACACGATGCTGGTTGACTCCTGACCCTACCCATCTACTGTCTACGGACACCACGTTGGTTGGCTCCTGACCCTCCCAATCTACTACCTACGGACACCACGCTGGTTGGCTCCTGACTCTCCCCATCTACGGCCTGTGGACACCACACTGGTTGGCTCCTGCCACTTCCCATCTACTACCTGGGACACCACACTGGTTGACTCCTTACCCCACCATGCTGGTTCGCTTCTGACTCTCCCAATCTACCACCTACAGACACCATGCTGGTTGGCTCCTGACACTCCCCATCTATTACCTGCAGACACCATGCTGGTCGGCTCCTGACCCTCCCCATCTACTACCTGCAGACACCACACTGGTTGGCATGGCTCCTGACCCGCCCCATCTGCTGCCTATGGACACAACGCTGATTGTCTCCTGACCCTCCCCATTTACTACCTGCGGACACCACACTGGTTGGCTCCTGACCCCCCCGTGTACTACCTGCAGACACCACACTGGTTGGCTCCTGTTCCTTCCCATATACTACCTGCGGACACCACGCCGGTTGGCTCCTGACCCTCCCCATCTACTACCTGAGGACACCACGCTGGTTGGCTCCTGACTCTCCCCATCTACCGCCATACGGACACCATGCTGGTTGGCTCCTGACACTCCACATCTACTACCTGCAGACACCATGCTGGTTGTTTCCTGACCCTCCCTATCTACTACCTACAGACACTACGCTGGTTGGCATGGCTCCTGACCCACCCCATCTGCTGCCTACAGACACCATGCTGGTTGGCTCCTGACCATCCCTATCTACTACCTACAGACACTACGCTGGTTGGCATGGCTCCTGACCCACCCCATCTGCTGCCTAAGGACAGCACACTGGTTGGCTCCTGACCCCTCCATATACTACCTGCGGACACCACGATGGTTGGCTCATGACCCTCCCCATCTAAAACCTGAGGACACCACGCTGGTTGGCTCCTGACTCTCCCCATCTACGACTTGTGGACACCACGCTGGTTGGCTCCTGACCCTCCCCATCTACTACCTGCAGACACCACGCTGGTTGGCTCCTGACCCTCCCCATCTACTACCTACGGACGCCGCTCTGGTTGGCTCCTGACCCTCCCCATCTACTACCTGCGGACACCACGCTAGTTGGCTCCTGACCTTCCTCATCTACTACCTACGGACACTATGCTGGTTGGCTCCTGACCCTCCCCTCTACTACCTATGGAAACCACGCTGGTTGGCTTCTGACTCTCCCCATCTACGGCCTATGGACAGCACGCTGGTTGACTCCTACCCTCCCCATCTACTGCCTACAGACACCACACTGGTTGGCTCCTGACCCTCCCCATCTACCACCTATGGACACCATTCTGGTTTGCACCCGATTCTCCCCATATACTGCCTACGGACACCACACTGGTTGGATCCTGAACCTCCCCATCTACTGCCTACGGACACCACGCTGGTTTACTCCTGACCCTCCCCATCTACTACCTACGGACCCCACACTGATTGGTTCCTGAACCTCCTCATCTACTACCTACGGACACCAAGCTGGTTGGCTCCTGACCCTCCCCATCTACTACCTACGGACACCATGCTGGTTGGCTCCTGACCCTCCCCATCTACTACCTACAGACACCACACTGGTTGGCTCCTGACCCTCCCTATCTACTACCTACAAACACCACGCTGGTTGGCTCCAGGCCTTCCCCATCTACTACCTGCAGACACCACGCTGGTTGAACCTGACCCTCCCCATCTATTGCCTACGGACACCACGCTGGTTGGCTCCTGACCCTCCCCATCTACCACCTATGGACACCATGCTGGTTGGCACTGGACTCTCCCCATATCCTGCCAACGGACACCACGCTGGTTGGCTCCTGACCCTCCCCATCTACTGCCTACGGGCCCCAAGCTGGTTGGCTCCTGACCCTCCCCATCTACTGCCTACGGACAGCATGCTGGTTGGCTCCTGACCCTCCCCATCTACGACCTGCGAACACCACGCTTGTTGACTCCTGACCCTCCCCATCTACTGCCCATGGACACAACACTGATTTGCTCCTGACCCTCCCCATCTAAAGCCTACGGACAACACGTTGGTTGGCACCGGACTCTCCCCATCTACCACCTACAGACACCACGCTGTTTGACTCCTGACCCATCCCATCTACTACCTACCAACACCACACTGGTTCGCTCTTGACCCTCCCCATCTACTGTCTGCGGACACCATGCTGGTTGGCTCGTGACCCTCCCCATCTACTGTCTACAGACACCATGCTTGTTGGCTCCTGACCCTCCCCATTTACTGCCTACGGACACTACGCTGGTTGACTCCTGACCCATCCCATCTACTACCTACCAACACCACGCTGGTTGGCTCCTGACCCTCCCCATCTACTGCCTAAGGACACCATGCTGGTTGACTCCTAACCCTCCCCATCCACTACCTGCGAACACCACGCTGGTTGGCTCCTGACCCCCCCCCCATCTACTACCTACGGACACCACGCTGGTTGGCCCCTGACTTTCCCCATCTACTACCTACGGACACCACGCTCGTTGTGTCCTGACATTCCCCATCTACTGCATACGGACACTAGGCTGGTTGACTCCTGACCCTCCCCATCTACTACCTACGGACACCACGCTGGTTGACTCCTGACCCTCCGCATCTACTGCCTACGGACACCAAACTGGTTGGCTCCTGACCTTCCCCATCTACTGTCTGCGGACAGCATGCTGGTTGGCTACTGACCCTCCCCATCTACTGTCTACAGACACCATGCTTGTTGGCTCCTGACCCTCCCCGTCTACTGCCTACGGACACTACGCTGGTTGACTCCTGACCCTCCCCATCTACTACCTACCGACACCACACTAGTTGGCTCCTGACCCTCCCCATGTACTGCCTACGGACACCAAACTGGTTGGCTCCTGACCCTCCCCATCTACTGTCTGCGGACACCATGCTTGTTGGCTCCTGATACTCCCCATCTACTGCCTACGGACACTACGCTGGTTAACTCCTGACTCTCCCCATCTGCTACCTACCAACACCACGCTGGTTGGCTCCTGACCCTCCCCATCTACTGCCTACCGACACCATGCTGGTTGGCTCCTAACCCTCCCCATCTACTACCTGCAAACAACACACTGGTTGGCTCCTAACCCTCCCCATCTACTACCTATGGACACCACGCTGGTTGGTTCCTGACTCTCCCCATCTGCTACCTACCAACAACATGCTGGTTGGTCCCTGACGCTCCCCATCTACTGCCTACGGACACCACACTGGTTGGATCCTAACCCTCCCATCTACTGCCTACGAACACCATGCTTGTTTGCTCCTGACCCTCCCCATCTACTGCCTACGGACACGATGCTGGTTGACTCCTGACCCTACCCATCTACTGTCTACGGACACCATGCTGGTTGGCTCCTGACCCTCCCAATCTACTACCTACGGACACCACGCTGGTTGGCTCCTGACTCTCCCCATCTACGGCCTGTGGACACCACACTGGTTGGCTCCTGACACTTCCTATCTACTACCTGGGACACCACACTGGTTGACTCCTTACCCCACCATGGTGGTTGGCTCCTGACTCTCCCAATCTACCACCTACAGACACCACGCTGGTTGGCTCCTGACACTCCCCATCTACTACCTGCAGACACCATGCTGGTTGGCTCCTGACCCTCCCCATCTACTACCTGCGGACACCACACTGGTTGGCATGGCTCCTGACCCGCCCCATCTGCTGCCTATGGACACCACGCTGGTTGTCTCCTGACCCTCCCCATTTACTACCTGCGGACACCACACTGGTTGGCTCCTGACCCCCCCGTGTACTACCTACGGACACCACACTGGTTGGCTCCTGTTCCTCCCCATATACTACCTGCGGAAACCACGCCGGTTGGCTCCTGACCCTCCCCATCTACTACCTGAGGACACCACGCTGGTTGGCTCCTGACTCTCCCCATCTACCGCCATACGGACACCATGCTGGTTGGCTCCTGACACTCCACATCTACTACCTGCAGACACCATGCTGGTTGGCTCCTGACCCTCCCTATCTACTACCTACAGATACCACGCTGGTTGGCATGGCTCCTGACCCACCCCATCTGCTACCTACAGACACCATGCTGGTTGGCTCCTGACCATCCCTATCTACTACCTACAGACACTACGCTGGTTGGCATGGCTCCTGACCCACCCCATCTGCTGCCTAAGGACACCACACTGGTTGGCTCCTGACCGCTCCATATACTACCTGCGGACACCACGATGGTTGGCTCATGACCCTCCCCATCTAAAACCTGAGGACACCACGCTGGTTGGCTCCTGACTCTCCCCATCTACGACTTGTGGACACCATGCTGGTTGGCTCCTGACCCTCCCCATCTACTACCTGCAGACACCACGCTGGTTGGCTCCTGACCCTCCCCATCTATTACCTACGGACGCCGCTCTGGTTGGCTCCTGACCCTCCCCATCTACTACCTGCGGACACCACGCTAGTTGGCTCCTGACCTTCCCCATCTACTACCTACGGACACTATGCTGGTTAGCTCCTGACCCTCCCCTCTACTACCTATGGACACCACGCTGGTTGGCTTCTGACTCTCCCCATCTACGGCCTGCGGACACCACACTGGTTGGCTCCTGACACTCCCCATCTACTACTTGCAAACACCACGCTGGTTGGCTCATGACCCTCCCCATCTACTGCCTATGGACAGCACGCTGGTTGACTCCTACCCTCCCCATCTACTGCCTACAGACACCACACTGGTTGGCTCCTGACCCTCCCCATCTACCACCTATGGACACCATTCTGGTTTGCACCCGATTCTCCCCATATACTGCCTACGGACACCACACTGGTTGGATCCTGAACCTCCCCATCTACTGCCTACGGACACCACGCTGGTTTACTCCTGACCCTCCCCATCTACTACCTACGGACCCCACACTGGTTGGTTCCTGAACCTCCCCATCTACTGCCTACGGACACCAAGCTGGTTGGCTCCTGACCCTCCCCATCTACTACCTACGGACACCACGCTGGTTGGCTCCTGACCCTCCCCATCTACTACCTACAGACACCACACTGGTTGGCTCCTGACCCTCCCTATCTACTACCTACGAACACCACGCTGGTTGGCTCCAGGCCTTCCCCATCTACTACCTGCAGACACCACGCTGGTTGAACCTGACCCTCCCCATCTATTGCCTACGGACACCACGCTGGTTGGCTCCTGACCCTCCCCATCTACCACCTATGGACACCATGCTGGTTGGCACTGGACTCTCCCCATATCCTGCCAACGGACACCACGCTGGTTGGCTCCTGACCCTCCCCATCTACTGTCTACGGACCCCAAGCTGGTTGGCTCCTCACCCTCCCCATCTACTGCCTACGGACAGCATGCTGGTTGGCTCCTGACCCTCCCCATCTACGACCTGCGGACACCACGCTTGTTGACTCCTGACCCTCCCCATCTACTGCCCATGGACACAACACTGGTTTGCTCCTGACCCTCCCCATCTAAAGCCTACGGACAACACGCTGGTTGGCACCGGACTCTCCCCATCTACCACCTACAGACACCACGCTGTTTGACTCCTGACCCATCCCATCTACTACCTACCAACATCACACTGGTTCGCTCCTGACCCTCCCCATCTACTGTCTGCGGACACCATGCTGGTTGGCTCCTGACCCTCCCCATCTACTGTCTACAGACACCATGCTTGTTGGCTCCTGACCCTCCCCATTTACTGCCTACGGACACTACGCTGGTTGACTCCTGACCCATCCCATCTACTACCTACCAACACCACGCTGGTTGGCTCCTGACCCTCCCCATCTACTGCCTAAGGACACCATGCTGGTTGACTCCTAACCCTCCCCATCCACTACCTGCTAACACCACGCTGGTTAGCTCCTGACCCCCCCCATCTACTACCTACGGACACCACGCTGGTTGGCTCCTGACTTTCCCCATCTACTAACTACGGACACCACGCTCGTTGTGTCCTGACATTCCCCATCTACTGCATACGGTCACAAGGCTGGTTGACCCCTGACCCTCCCCATCTACTACCTACGGACACCACGCTGGTTGACTCCTGACCCTCCGCATCTACTGCCTACGGACACCAAACTGGTTGGCTCCTGACCTTCCCCATCTACTGTCTGCGGACAGCATGCTGGTTGGCTCCTGACCCTCCCCATCTACTGTCTACAGACACCATGCTTGTTGGCTCCTGACCCTCCCCATCTACTGCCTACGGACACTACGCTGGTTGACTCCTGACCCTCCCCATCTACTACCTACCGACACCACACTAGTTGGCTCCTGACCCTCCCCATCTACTGCCTACGGACACCAAACTGGTTGGCTCCTGATCCTCCCCATCTACTGTCTGCGGACACCATGCTTGTTGGCTCCTGATACTCCCCATCTACTGCCTACGGACACTACGCTGGTTAACTCCTGACTCTCCCCATCTACTACCTACCAACACCACGCTGGTTGGCTCCTGACCCTCCCCATCTACTGCCTACGGACACCCTGCTGGTTGGCTCCTAACCCTCCCCATCTACTACCTGCAAACAACACACTGGTTGGCTCCTGACCTTCCCCATCTACTACCTATGGACACCACGCTGGTTGATTCCTGACTCTCCCCATCTGCTACCTACCAACAACATGCTGGTTGGTCCCTGACGCTCCCCATCTACTGCCTACGGACACCACACTGGTTGGATCCTAACCCTCCCATCTACTGCCTACGGACACCATGCTTGTTTGCTCCTGACCCTCCCCATCTACTGCCCACGGACACGATGCTGGTTGACTCCTGACCCTACCCATCTACTGTCTACGGACACCACGCTGGTTGGCTCCTGACCCTCCCAATCTACTACCTACGGACACCACGCTGGTTGGCTCCTGACTCTCCCCATCTACGGCCTGTGGACACCACACTGGTTGGCTCCTGACACTTCCTATCTACTACCTGGGACACCACACTGGTTGACTCCTTACCCCACCATGGTGGTTGGCTCCTGACTCTCCCAATCTACCACCTACAGACACCACGCTGGTTGGCTCCTGACACTCCCCATCTACTACCTGCAGACACCATGCTGGTCGGCTCCTGACCCTCCCCATCTACTACCTGCGGACACCACACTGGTTGGCATGGCTCCTGACCCGCCCCATCTGCTGCCTATGGACACCACGCTGGTTGTCTCCTGACCCTCCCCATTTACTACCTGCGGACACCACACTGGTTGGCTCCTGACCCCCCCGTGTACTACCAGCGGACACCACACTGGTTGGCTCCTGTTCCTCCCCATATACTACCTGCGGACACCACGCCGGTTGGCTCCTGACCCTCCCCATCTACTACCTGTGGACACCACGCTGGTTGGCTCCTGACTCTCCCCATATACTACCTGCGGACACCACGCTGGTTGGCTCCTGACTCTCCCCATCTACCGCCATACGGACACCATGCTGGTTGGCTCCTGACCCTCCCCATCTACCACCTACGGACACCACGCTGGTTGGCTCGTGACACTCCACATCTACTACCTGCAGACACCATGCTGGTTGGCTCCTGACACTCCACATCTACTACCTGCAGACACCATGCTGGTTGGCTCCTGACCCTCCCTATCTACTACCTACAGACACCACGCTGGTTGGCATGGCTCCTAACCCTCCCCATCTACTACCTGCGAACACCACGCTGGTTGGCTCCTGATCCTCATCTACGACCTAAGGACACCATGCTGGTTGGTTCCTGACCCTCCACATCTACTACCTACGGACACCAAGCTGGTTGACTCCTCACCCTCCCCATCTACTACCTACGGATACTAGGCTGGTTGACTCCTGAGCCTCCCCATCTACTACCTATGGACACCATGCTGGTTGACTCCTGACCCTCCCATCTACTGCCTACAGACACTAAACTGGTTGTCTCCTTACCCACCCCATCTACTGTCTGCAAACACCATGCTGGTTGGCTCCTGACCCTCCCCATCTACTGTCTACAGACACCATGCTTGTTGGCTCCTGACCCTCGCCATCTACTGCCTACGGACACTACGCTGGTTGACTCCTGACCCTCCCCATCTACTACCTGCCGAAACCACGCTGGTTGGCTCCTGATCCTCCCCATCTACTGCCTACAGACAGCAAACTGGTTGGCTCCTGACCCTCCCCATCTACTGTCTGCGGACACCATGCTGGTTGGCTCCTGACCCTCCCCATCTACTCTCTACAGACACCATGCTTGTTGGCTCCTGACCCTCCCCATCTACTGCCTACGGACACTACGCTGGTTGACTCCTGACCCTCCCCATCTACTACCTACCAACACCACGATGGTTGGCTCCTGACTCTCCCCATCTACTGCCTACGGACACCATGCTGGTTGGCTCCTAACCCTCCCCATCTACTACCTGAGAACACCACGCAGGTTGGCTCCTGATCCTCACCATCTACTACCTATGGACACCACGCTGGTTGGCTCCTGACTCTCCCCATCTGCTACCTACCAATACCATGCTGATTGGTTCTTGACGCTCCCCATCTACTGCCTACGGACACCACACTGGTTGGCTCCTAACCCTCCCCATCTACTGCCTACGGAGACCATGCTTGTTTGCTCCTGACCCTCCCCATCTACTGCCTACGGACACTATGCTGGTTGACTCCTGACCCTCCCCATCTACTGCCTACGGACACCACGCTGGTTGGCTCCTGACCCTCCCCAACTACTACCTACGGACACCACGCTGGTTGGCTCCTGACTCTCCCCATCTACGGCCTGGGGACACCACGCTGGTTGGCTCCTGACACTCCCCATCTACTACCTGCGGACAACATGCTGGTTGACTCCTCAGCCCACCACGCTGGTTGGCTCCTGACTCTCCCAATCTACCACCTACAGACACCACGCTGGTTGGCTCCTGACACTCCCCATCTACTACCTGCAGACACCATGCTGGTTGGCTCCTGACCCTCCCCATCTACTACCTGCAGACACCACATTGGTTGCCATGCCTTCTGACCCGCCCCATCTGCTGCCTATGGACACCTCGCTGGTTGTCTCCCAACCCTCCCCATTTACTACCTGCGGACACCACACTGGTTGGCTCCTGACCCCCCCGTATACTACCTGCAGACACGACGCTGGTTGGCTCCTGATCCTCCCCACCTACTACCTGAGGACACCACGCTGGTTGGCTCCTGACTCTCCCCATCTACTACCTGGGGACACCACGCTGGTTGGCTCCTGACTCTCCCCATCTACCGCCTACGGACACCACGCTGGTTGGCTACTGACACTCCCCATCTACTACCTGCGTACACCACGCTGGTTGGCTCCTTACCCCACCACGCTAGTTGGCACCTGACTCTCCCCATCTACCACCTACGGACACCACGCTGTTTGGCTCCTGACACTCCACATCTACTACCTGCAGACACCATGCTGGTTGGCTCCTGACCCTCCCTATCTACTACCTACAGACACCACGCTGGTTGGCATGGCTCCTGACCCACCCCATCTGCTGCCTACAGACACCATGCTGGTTGGCTCCTGACCATCCCTATCTACTACCTACAGACACCACGTTGGTTGGCACTGCTCCTGACCCACCCCATCTGCTGCCTACGGACACCACACTGGTTGGCTCCTGACCCCCCATATACTACCTGCGGACACCACGATGGTTGGCTCATGACCCTCCCCATCTAAAACCTGAGGACACCACGCTGGTTGGCACCTGACTCTCCCCATCTACTACTTGTGGACACCACGCTGGTTGGCTCCTGACCCTCCCCATCTACTACCTGCAGACACCATGCTGGTTGGCTCCTGACCCTCCCCATCCACTACCTACGGATGCCGCGCTGGTTGGCTCCTGACCCTCCCCATCTACTACCTGCGGACACCATGCTGATTGGCTCCTGACACTCCCCATCTACTACCTGCAAACACCACGCTGGTTGGCTCATGACCCTCCCCATCTACTACCTATGGACACCACGTTGGTTGGCTCCTGACTCTCCCCATCTGCTACCTACCAACTCCACGCTGGTTGGTTCCTGACGATCCCCATCTACTGCCTACGGACACCACGCTTGTTTGCTCCTGACCCTCCCATCTACTGCCTACGTACACAACGCTGGTTGACTCCTGACCCTCCCCATCTACTACCTACGGACACCACGCTGGTTGACTCCTGACCCTCCCCATCTACTGCCTACGGACACCACAATGGTTGGCATGGCTCCTGACCCGCCCCATCTGCTACCTACGGACACCACACTTTTTGGCTCCTAACCCGCCCCATCTGCTACCTACAGACACCACACTGGTTGGCTCCTGACCCTCACCATCTACTACCTACGGACACCATGCTGGTTGGTTCCTGACCCTGCCCATCTACTACCTATGGACACCACGCTGGTTGGCTCCTGACTCTCCCCATCTACTGCCTACGGACATCACGCTGGTTGGCTCCTGACCCTCCCCATCTACTACCTACGGACACCCCACTGGTTGGCTCCTGACCCTCCCTATCTGCTACCTACGAACACCATGATGGTTGGCTCAAGACCCTCCCTATATACTACCTGCGGACAGCACGCCGGTTGACTCCTACCCTCCCCATCTACTACCTATCAACACCACGGTGGTTGGCTCCTGACTCTCCCCATCTACTGCCTACGGACACCATGCTGGTTGGCTCCTAACCCTCCCCATCTACTACCTGAGAACACCACGCAGGTTGGCTCCTGATCCTCACCATCTACTACCTATGGACACCACGCTGGTTGGCTCCTGACTCTCCCCATCTGCTACCTACCTACACCATGCTGATTGGTTCTTGATGCTCCCCATCTACTGCCTACGGACACCACACTGGTTGGCTCCTAACCCTCCCCATCTACTGCCTACGGAGACCATGCTTGTTTGCTCCTGACCCTCCCCATCTACTGCCTACGGACACTATGCTGGTTGACTCCTGACCCTCCCCATCTACTGCCTACGGACACCACGCTGGTTGGCTCCTGACCCTCCCCATCTACTACCTACGGACACCACGCTGGTTGGCTCCTGACTCTCCCCATCTACGGCCTGCGGACACCACGCTGGTTGGCTCCTGACACTCCCCATCTACTACCTGCGGACAACACGCTGGTTGACTCCTCAGCCCACCACGCTGGTTGGCTCCTGACTCTCCCAATCTACCACCTACAGACACCACGCTGGTTTGCTCCTGACACTCCCCATCTACTACCTGCAGACACCATGCTGGTCGGCTCCTGACCCTCCCCATCTACTACCTGCAGACACCACACTTGTTGCCATGCCTTCTGACCCGCCCCATCTGCTGCCTATGGACACCTCGCTGGTTGTCTCTCAACCCTCCCCATTTACTACCTGCGGACACCACACTGGTTGGCTCCTGACCCCCCCGTATACTACCTGCAGACACCACGCTAGTTGGCTTCTGATCCTCCCCATCTACTACCTGAGGACACCACGCTGGTTGGCTCCTGACTCTCCCCATCTACTACCTGGGGACACCACGCTGGTTGGCTCCTGACTCTCCCCATCTACCGCCTACGGACACCACGCTGGTTGGCTACTGTCACAACCTAGGTATGGTATCCCAGTTGCCGCAGATGCTACTCTCCCAGTTCCGGAGAAGTAACCTTCTGTCTTCGAACACGAAGTCTCCAACGTGATATGCCAAAGACTTCCCTCCCAAGAGCTCAGCCTACAATGAATCTATTCCACCTGTCAGGCTGAGGGCTTGAGTGAAAAGGCAGGAGCAGACTCAGCAGAGCTAAAGGAGGGAAGAACAGAGCAGACGTTCAGAATGCAGCCAGGTATTGCCGAATCAACAGCAAACAACACCCCCCAAGTACCCACTCTTACCTGTTCCGTAGCAAAATGTACCAGTAACCTACTAGTAATGGACACAAAGGGGGATTCTTATATCAACGGTGAAGGAGGAGTACACCAGTGTCTCAGGACTTCAGTGCTGCAAAGCGTCCCAAGAAGATAGCCACAGGGTTCCAAAATAGAGTCAACAAAGCGTTCCAAATCAAAATCCACAGTGTTCCGAAATAGACTCAGCAAAGCGTCCCAAAGAATATCCTAAAGTGATCCAAATCAAATTCAGCAAAGCGTCCCAAAATGTCCAAAGCAATCCAATTTGTAGATTCAGCAAAGCGTCCAAAATAAACAGTGTCAAAAAAGAAAGAATTGATGTAAACAAAAATGAAGGGCAAAGAAAATAAGCGTTACTTCACGCTAGTTCCTTTATTTTCGTGTTCGAGTATATTAAGCGTCACAGCCAAAGGACTTTAGCAAGTGGAGGTCGAGATGCAAGCCGAGTTCAAGGATTCCGGGGAAATCAGTCGAAGAGGGGCGGGCGTTGGAAAACGGAAGAGAAGGCAGGGGCGAAGGTTTGGAGTTAGCACAGGATTCAGGATTTAAACAGGAGTCAAGAAACAACGCTCGAAACTAACACAGTTTAGGAGCGCTGGGCACTCGAACAGACAGTACTAAATACGGTCTTCAGAAGACACGGCAACGTGGTGCGTGCGTGTCAGGTGACCAACGTAGCAGGAAGATGGGAATTGTAGTTTTTTAACGGGTTCTGTGTGTTGAAGAGCGCTCATATAAATGCCATGGCAATTTCCAACAAGAACGGGATGTGACAGTACCCCTCCACAAAGGGCGATTACTCCTGTGCCCACGCAAGCGATGTAACCAGAAAGCATGCAACAAACGGGGTGCACTCAGATTAGAGGCTGGCTCCCAGGACCTGTCTTCTGGGCCATACCCCACCCAGTCAACCAAATAGGACCGAACCCCACGACAGAGGCGGGTGTCCAGAATGGCACGCACATCGTATTCCTCCTCACCACGGACGGTAAGTGGGGCCGGGATGGGAGGCAATCGGGTGCCAGGTACAAATGGCCGAAGCAAGGAAACATGAAAGATCGGGTGCACTCTCCAATGTGCTGGGATGTCCAGACGAACAGCAACGGGGTTGAGACACCGCAGGATCGTGTAAGGACCCACAAAACATGGTAAAAGCTTCCGTTTACCCCGAATGGCCAGGTGCTTTGTTGAGAGCCATACACGGTCCCCACAGGAATAAGGAGGAGCCGGAGCACGCCGCTTGTCCGCCTGTATCTTGGTGCGATGTTGTGCAGCTTGTAGATGTGCCAATACAGATTTACGAATGGCAACCAATGAATCCCTAACTGCATTGACTGCAGGAACTTGCCGTAGGGAAGGCAAAACAGGTGGAAGGGTCCTTGGATGCAACCCATATAATGCATAGAACGGAGAACAGCCAACCGATGAGTGCAGGGAGTTGTTATAGGCAAATTCCGCGGCACCTAAAACCGACAGCCAATTTGATTGATGCTGTAGACACAGACATCGAAGAAACTGTTCCATGGTGCCATTGGTACGTTCAGTCTGGCCGTCCGTTTGGGGGTGGTAGGCCGAGGACAAGCGGGCATCAACACCCAATGAGGAAGTGAGAACGCGCCAAAAGCGCGAGGTAAACTGAGACCCCCGGTCGGAAATTAGAATCGTAGGTAGACCAAAAAAGCGTACCACATGGTCAAAGAATAAGTTAGCTAATGTGGGAGCAGTTGGTATTCCCGAACAAGGTATGAACCGAGCCATCTTGGTAAAGACGTCCACTACCACAAGAATTGTGGACATACCCCCGATACAGGGGAGTTCTACCACAAAATCCAGGGTCACCGTGTGCCATGGGTGCGGTGGTAAAGGCATACACATTAGAAGACCAACAGGTTTACCAGGTGGTCTTTTGCATTGTGTACAAACGGCACACCTACGGACGTATTGTTCGGTATCTTTCTTCATTCCAGGCCACCAGCACCAACGGTGCAAAAGATCGTAGGTTTTTGCCTGGCCAGGATGGGCTGCTAACGGGAGGTCATGAGACCATTCAAGGGCCTTCCGTCTGGTTTGGTTGTCAGGTAGGTATAGCAGACCTTTAACGTAAGGAAGTCCGGAGATCAGTTCAGCGTCTATTTCCTTCAGGACAGAAACATGATCCTTGGCCCATCTCCGTAAACTGACTACAATTGAGGGAGAGACCGAACGAACACATATAACAGCCCCTGATGGTAATACCGGGGTGGAATGTTTGACAGTTTCCGTGTCAGTACCAATGCGGGATAGGGCATCTGCCTTTCCATGTAATGGACCAGGGCGATATGTCACCGTGAAATCAAACATGGTAAAAAACAAATGCCAACGTATCTGTCTGGCGTTGGTGCATTTCACGTGCGACAAGGCCTGAAGGTTTCGATGATCTGTATACACAGTTGTCGGGTGTCTTGCGCCTAAGAGATGATGCCTCCACTCCTTGAACGCCACCTTGATTGCAAGGAGTTCTCTTTCCATAATCGTATAATTACGTTCAGCTGGGGTAAGTTTTCGAGAGTGGAAAGCTACTGGGTGTAGGCGTTGAGTAGCGAGGCAAACCTGCGAAAGGATGGCCCCAACTGCAATGGCTGAAGCATCCGCTTCCACGATGAATGGGAGAGCTGGATTGGGGTGCTGTAATACAGGAGCGGTGGTAAATGCGTCCTTCAGGTTCCGGAATGCCGTTTGCGCTTCTTCATCCCACAAAAAAGGAACACTAGGACTAGTCAATCGAGTTAATGGGGCTACTATTTCAGAAAATGAGGCAATGAAACGCCTATAAAAATTGGCAAAACCCAAGAAGGATTGAAGAGCTTTTACTGAGCTCGGAACGGGCCAATCCAAAACTGCCCGAACCTTGGAGGTACACATGAGTACTCCTTTTTGGGAAATCTGAAACCCCAAAAACTCTACAGATGATGCATGGAACACACACTTCTCCAGTTTTGCAAAGAGAGAGTATTCCCTTAGACGAAGTAATACAGAGCGCACATGCTGTATATGTTGGGGCAAAGTGTCTGAAAAGATTAGAATGTCATCCAAATAGACAACAACATAGCAATCCAGCATATCCCTGAGGATGTCATTTACAAAATGCTGGAATGTCGCCGGGGCGTTACAAAGCCCAAAGGGCATCACACAATATTCATAAAGCCCATATTTTGACTTAAAGGCAGTCTTCCACTCATCTCCCTTTCGCATCCTCACCAAATTGTATGCTCCCCGCAAGTCCAACTTGGTGAAGATAGTGGAGGAGGTCATTTTATCGAGGAGCTCAGTAATAAGTGGCAACGGATACTGGTTCTTCACTGTGACTTTATTAAGGGCGCGGTAGTCAACACAGGGGAGCAGATCCCCTTCTTTCTTTGGCACAAAAAATATTGGGGAGGCCGCTGGTGAACGGGACGGACGTATGTGTCCAAAACGTAAGGCGTTGTCAATATAGCTCCGTAGATGTTCTTCCTCCTTCTGAGTAAGGGAGTAGATTCGACCATGAGGAATTGCTGCTCCAGGTATCAGGTCGATGGGGCAGTCATAGCATCTGTGTGGGGGCAGTTTTTCCGAAAGACCTTTGTTAAACACATCAGAAAATTCCTGGTATTCCAAAGGGAGGACCGAAACGGGGTTAGATGACGTGGCATTGATAGAAGGGAGGCAATCTACCATCGCCAAACAAGGGGACAATACCGCTACATTACGGGACGTAAAGCACCTCTGTATACAAAAAGAGGAAGAGAACCGTACGGTTTGTTCAACCCAGTCAATTACAGGATTGTGACTTTGCAACCAAGAAAGCCCCAGAATGATGCCGAATTGAGGGGCCGTGATAAGGTCGAAAGTGATGGATTCCGAATGTCCTTGTAATGTAGACATTTGTAGTGGTCCTGTTTGATCCGTCACATGTCCGGATATTAAACGTGAACCATCTACCGCATGTATTTCCTCAGGTCTTTCTTTAGGTAATATAGGTAGCCCGTAACGTTTGGCCAACTTAAGGTCCATATAATTCCCGCTAGCCCCTGAGTCTATCATTACCGGATTGGAAAAGGTAATGACGCCGGGAGCCGCAAAGGACATGGCAAGGTAAATATGCGAAGACGGAAAACACTCACCCGGGCCTGGGATCATTTGACTCGTCCGGAAGGCCCGGTTCAAGGGCGAGTCCTGGCGTTTCCCGACGACTTAGCGGGTCTTTTAGGACACAGACGGATGTAATGACCTGACTGTCCACAATAGAAACATAGATTATTCACCACCCGCCTTTCTCGTTCAGTTTTGGACAATGGACCCCTAATCGCCCCGATTTGCATGGGTTCAACTTCCCCCTGGGAAACAGGAGTACTTCCGTCTGCTCGAGGGGTGTTGCGAATATCGGGATAGCGACGTTCGCCTCGTCTTTGCCGGAGTCGAGCATCGACTTGTAAGACTAAGTCTAGCAATTCAGGGAAGCCAGAAGGAAGAGCAGGTACCACTGATAGGGCATCTTTCAGGTCATCTGACAGACCTTTATAAAACACAGCCGATTTCTTCTGTTCTGGCCATGTGGTTTCAGCCGCCAATTGATTAAAACGGGCAAGATAAGTCAAGAGATCCGATTTGCCTTGACTGATAGCCAAGAATTCCAGATCCGAGGACTGTGCTTTATATCTCATATCAAACACACTGTTCATGGCTTGAATCATTCTATCGAAATCATACAGAGCCGGGTCATCTGCTTCTAGCAATGGATTAGCCCATGCTGCAGCAGTGCCACCCAGATGGGAAAGAACAAATGCCGCCTTTGTAGTAGCATCTGGAAATGCCAAGGGACGACAAAGAAAATGAAGGCGACATTGGTTCACAAAGGTCCGGTACGTTTTGGGATCACCCAAAAAGCGTTCTGGCGGGGCCAAAGGGAATGGCCCAGGGAGGACTACAGGAACTGGAGCCGGAGGTGGTACAGGAGGAGGCGCCGCAGCCGCGGCGTCACTGAATTCCTCGTCATGGGGTAAGGGCTGCACAAAGCTGTGTAAAACATCCATGCGTTGATGTAATGTCGCATGTGCTGATGCCATATCGGTACGAAGAGCAGAAAAAGCCTGCATGAGGGCTGCCAATGGGTCTGAGGCAGCCTCCATAACCGAGAGACGGTTTACAATTGAAGGCTCCTAAATCTGTCACAACCTAGGTATGGTATCCCAGTTGCCGCAGATACTACTCTCCCAGTTCCGGAAAAGTAACCTTCTGTCTTCGAACACGAAGTCTCTAACGTGATATGCCAAAGACTTCCCTCCCAAGAGCTCAGCCTACAATGAATCTATTCCACCTGTCAGGCTGAGGGCTTGAGTGAAAAGGCAGGAGCAGACTCAGCAGAGCTAAAGGAGGGAAGAACAGAGCAGACGTTCAGAATGCAGCCAGGTATTGCCGAATCAACAGCAAACAACACCCCCCAAGTACCCACTCTTACCTGTTCCGTAGCAAAATGTACCAGTAACCTACTAGTAATGGACACAAAGGGGGATTCTTATATCAACGGTGAAGGAGGAGTACACCAGTGTCTCAGGACTTCAGTGCTGCAAAGCGTCCCAAGAAGATAGCCACAGGGTTCCAAAATAGAGTCAACAAAGCGTCCCAAAGAATATCCTAAAGTGATCCAAATCAAATTCAGCAAAGCGTCCCAAAATGTCCAAAGCAATCCAATTTGTAGATTCAGCAAAGCGTCCAAAATAAACAGTGTCAAAAAAGAAAGAATTGATGTAAACAAAAATGAAGGGCAAAGAAAATAAGCGTTACTTCACGCTAGTTCCTTTATTTTCGTGTTCGAGTATATTAAGCGTCACAGCCAAAGGACTTTAGCAAGTGGAGGTCGAGATGCAAGCCGAGTTCAAGGATTCCGGGGAAATCAGTCGAAGAGGGGCGGGCGTTGGAAAACGGAAGAGAAGGCAGGGGCGAAGGTTTGGAGTTAGCACAGGATTCAGGATTTAAACAGGAGTCAAGAAACAACGCTCGAAACTAACACAGTTTAGGAGCGCTGGGCACTCGAACAGACAGTACTAAATACGGTCTTCAGAAGACACGGCAACGTGGTGCGTGCGTGTCAGGTGACCAACGTAGCAGGAAGATGGGAATTGTAGTTTTTTAACGGGTTCTGTGTGTTGAAGAGCGCTCATATAAATGCCATGGCAATTTCCAACAAGAACGGGATGTGACAGCTACTGACACTCCCCATCTACTACCTGCGTACACCACGCTGGTTGACTCCTTAACCCACCACGCTGGTTGGCACCTGACTCTCCCCATCTACCACCTACGGACACCACGCTGTTTGGCTCCTGACACTCCACATCTACTACCTGCAGACACCATGCTGGTTGGCTCCTGACCCTCCCTATCTACTACCTACAGATACCACGCTGGTTGGCATGGCTCCTGACGCACCCCATCTGCTGCCTACGGACACCACACTGGTTTGCTCCTGACTCTCCCCATCTACCGCCTACGGACACCACGCTGGTTGGCTACTGACACTCCCCATCTACTACCTGCGTACACCACGCTGGTTGACTCCTTACCCCACCACGCTGGTTGGCACCTGACTCTCCCCATCTACCACCTACGGACACCACGCTGTTTGGCTCCTGACACTCCACATCTACTACCTGCAGACACCATGCTGGTTGGCTCCTGACCCTCCCTATCTACTACCTACAGATACCACGCTGGTTGGCACTGCTCCTGACCCACCCCATCTGCTGCCTACGGACACCACACTGGTTGGCTCCTGACCCCCCATATACTACCTGCGGACACCACGATGGTTGGCTCATGACCCTCCCCATCTAAAACCTGAGGACACCACGCTGGTTGGCTCCTGACTCTCCCCATCTACTACTTGTGGACACCACGCTGGTAGGCTCCTGACCCTCCCCATCTACTACCTGCAGACACCACGCTGGTTGGCTCCTGACCCTCCCCATCTACTACCTACGGACGCCGCGCTGGTTGGCTCCTGACCCTCCCCATCTACTACCTGCGGACACCATGCTGGTTGGCTCCTGAACCTCCCCATCTACTACCTACGGACACCACGCTGGTTGGCTTCTGACTCTCCCCATCTACGGCCTGCGGACACCACGCTGGTTGGCTCCTGACACTCCCATCTTCTACCTGCAAACACCACGCTGGTTGGCTCATGACCCTCCCCATCTACGACCTATGGACACCACGTTGGTTGGCTCCTGACTCTCCCCATCTGCTACCTACCAACTCCACGCTGGTTGGTTCCTGACGCTCCCCATCTACTGCCTACGGACACCACGCTTGTTTGCTCCTGACCCTCCCATCTACTGCCTACGTACACAACGCTGGTTGACTCCTGACCCTCCCCATCTACTACCTACGGACACCACGCTGGTTGACTCCTGACCCTCCCCATCTACTGCCTACGGACACCACAATGGTTGGCATGGCTCCTGACCCGCCCCATCTGCTACCTACGGACGCCACACTTTTTGGCTCCTAACCCGCCCCATCTGCTACCTACAGACACCACACTGGTTGGCTCCTGACCCTCACCATCTACTACCTACGGACACCATGCTGGTTGGTTCCTGACCCTGCCCATCTACTACCTATGGACACCGCGCTGGTTGGCTCCTGACCCTCCCCATCTACTGCCTACGGACATCACGCTGGTTGGCTCCTGACCCTCACCATCTACTACCTACGGACACCATGCTGGTTGGTTCCTGACCCTGCCCATCTACTACCTATGGACACCACGCTGGTTGGCTCCTGACCCTCCCCATCTACTGCCTACGGACATCACGCTGGTTGGCTCCTGACCCTCCCCATCTACTACCTACGGACACCCCACTGGTTGGCTCCTGACCCTCCCTATCTGCTACCTACGAACACCATGATGGTTGGCTCAAGACCCTCCCTATATACTACCTGCGGACAGCACGCCGGTTGACTCCTACCCTCCCCATCTACTGCCTACGGACACCACACTGGTTGGCTCCTGACCCTCCCCATCTACCACCTATGGACACCATGCTGGTTTGCACCAGTCTCTCCCCACATAATGCCTACGGACACCACACTGGTTGGCTCCTGAACCTCCCCATCTACTGACTACGGACACCACGCTGGTTTGCTCCTGGCCCTCCCCATCTACTACCTACGGACCCCACACTGGTTGGTTCCTGACCCTCCCCATCTACTACCTACGGACACCACGCTGGTTGGCTCCTGACCCTCCCCATCTACTACATACGGACACCATGCTGGTTGGATCCTGACCCTCCACATCTACTACGTACAGACACCACACTGGTTGGCTCCTGACCCTCCCTATCTACTACCTACGAACACCACGCTGGTTGGCTCCTGACCCTCCCCATCTACCACCTACACACACCATGCTGGTTGGCACTGGACTCTCCCCATATCCTGCCTACGGACACCACGCTGGTTGGCTCCTGACCCTCCCCATCTACTGCCTGCGGACACCACGCTGGTTGGCTCCTGACCCTCCCCATCTACTGCCCATGGACACCACACTGGTTTGCTCCTGACCATCCCCATCTAAAGCCTACGGACAACACGCTGGTTGGCACCGGACTCTCCCCATCTACTACCTAACAACACCACGCTGGTTGGCTCCGGACCCTCCGCATCTACTACATGCGGACACCACACTGGTTGGCTCCTGACCCTCCCACACCACGCTGGTTGGCTCCTGACCACCCCACATCTTCAACCTATGGACACCATGATAGTTGGCTCCTAACCCTCCCCATCTACTGCCTACGGACACCACCCTGGTTGGCATGGCTCCTGACCCGCCCCATATACTGCCTACGGACACCAAGCTGGTTGGCTACTGACCCTCCCCATGTACTATCTGCAGACACCGCTCTGGTTGACTCCTGACCCTCCCCATCTACTGCCTGCGGACACCACGCTAGTTCATCCTGACCCTCCCCATCTACTGCCTACAGACACCACGCTGGTTGGCTCCTGACCCTCCCCATCTACTGCCTACGGACACCACGCTAGTTGGCTCCTGATCCTCCCGATCTACTACATATGGACACCACGCTAGTTGGCTCCTGACTCTCCCCATCTACCGCCTACGGACACCACGCTGGTTGGCTCCTGACACTCCCCATTTACTACTTGCGGACACCACGCTGATTGACTCCTTACCCCACCACGCTGGTTGGCTCCTGACTCTCCCCATCTACCACCTACGGACACCACGCTGGTTGGCTCCTGACACTCCCCATCTACTACCTGCGGACACCATGCTGGTTGGCTCCTGACCCTCCCCATCTGCTACCTACGGTCACCATGCTGGTTGGCTCCTGACCCTCCCCATATACTACCTACAGACACCACGCTGGTTGGCATGTCTACTGACCCGCCCCATCTGCTGCCTACAGACACCACGCTGGTTGGCTCCTGACCCTCACCATCTACTTCCTGCGGACACCACACTGGGTGGCTCCTGAACTCCCCGTATACTACCTGCGGACACAACTCTGGTTGACTCCTGACCCTCCCCATCTACTGCCTGCGGACACCACGCTAGTTCATCCTGACCCTCCCCATCTACTGCCTACAGACACCACGCTGGTCGGCTCATGACCCTCCCCATCTACTGCCTATGTAGACCACGCTGGTTGAGTCCTAACTCTCCCCATCTACTGCCTACGGACACCACGCTGGTTGGCTCCTGACCCTCCCGATCTACTACATATGGACACCACACTGGTTGGCTCCTGACTCTCCCCATCTACCGCCTACGGACACCACGCTGGTTGGCTCCTGACACTCCCCATTTACTACTTGCGGACACCACGCTGATTGACTCCTTACCCCACCACGCTGGTTGGCTCCTGACTCCCCCCATCTACCACCTACGGACACCACGCTGGTTGGCTCCTGACACTCACCATCTACTACCTGCGGACACCATGCTGGTTGGCTCCTGACCCTCCCCATCTGCTGCCTACGGCCACCATGCTGGTTGGCTCCTGACCCTCCCCATATACTACCAAGAGACACCACGCTGGTTGGCATGTCTACTGACCCGCCGCATCTGCTTCCTACGGACACCACGCTGGTTGGCTCCTGACCATCACCATCTACTTCCTGCGGACACCACACTGGTTGGCTCCTGAACCCCCGTATACTACCTGCGGACACCACGCTGGTTGGCTCCTGACCCTCCCCATCTCCTACCTGAGAACACCAAACTGGTTGGCTCCTGACTCTCCCCATCTACTACCTACGGACACCACACTGGTTGGCTCCTGACCCTCCCAATCTGCTACCTACGAACACCAAGATGGTTGGCTCCAGACCCTCCCTATATATTACCTGCAGACACTATGTTGGTTGACTCCTGACACTCCCCATCTACTGCCTACGGACTCCATGCTGGTTGGCTCCTGACCCTCCCCATCTACCACCTATGGACACAATGCTGGTTTGCACCAGACTCTCCCCATATACTGCCTACGGAACCCACACTGGTTAGCTCCTGAACCTCCCCATCTACTGCCTACTGACACCACGCTGGTTTGCTCCTGACCCTTCCCATCACTACCAACGGACACAACACTGGTTGGTTCCTGATCCTCCCCATCTACTACCTATGGACACCACGCTGGTTGGCTCCTGACCCTCCCCCTCTACTACCTACAGACACCACGCTGGTTGGGTCCTGACCCTCCCCATCTACTACCTACGGACACCATGCTGGTTGGCTCCTGACCCTCACAATCTACTACCTACGAACACCACGCTAGTTGGCCCAGGCCCTCCCCATCTACTACCTACGGACACCACGCTGGTTGGCTCCTGACACTCACTATCTACTACCTACGAACACCACGCTGGTTGGCCCAGGCCCTCCCCATCTACTACCTGCAGACACCAAGCTGGTTGAACCTGACCCTCCCCATCTACTGCCAACGGACACCACGCTGGTTGGCTCCTAACCCTCCCCATCTACCACCTACGGACACCATGCTGGTTGGCACTGGACTCTCCCCATATCATCCTGCTGACAGACACCACGCTGGTTGGCTCCTGACCCTCCCCATCTACTGCCTACGGACACCACGCTGGTTGGCTCCTGACCCTCCCCATCTACTGCCTACGGACACCACGCTGGTTGGCTCCTGACTCTCCCCATCTACGGCCTGCGGACACCTTGCTGGTTGGCTCCTGACACTCCCCATCTACTACCTGCGGACACCACGCTGGTTAACTCCTCAGCCCACCACGCTGGTTGGCTCCTGACTCTCCCAATCTACCACCTACAGACACCACGCTGGTTGGCTCCTGACACTCCCCATCTACTACCTGCAGACACCATGCTGGTCGGCTCCTGACCCTCCCCATCTACTACCTGCAGACACCACACTGGTTGGCATGGCTTCTGACCCGCCCCATCTGCTGCCTATGGACACCTCGCTGGTTGTCTCCCGACCCTCCCAATTTACTACCTGCGGACACCACACTGGTTGGCTCCTGACCCCCCCGTATACTACCTGCGGACACCACGCTGGTTGGCTCCTGATCCTCCCCATCTACTACCTGAGGACACCACGCTGGTTGGCTCCTGACTCTCCCCATCTACTACCTGGGGACACCACGCTGGTTGGCTCCTGACTCTACCCATCTACCGCCTACGGACACCATGCTGGTTGGCTCCTGACACTCCCCATTTACTACTTGTGGACACCATGCTGATTGACTCCTTTCCCCACCACGCTGGTTGGCTCCTGACCCTCCCCATCTACTACCTGCGGACACCACGCTGGTGGGCTCCTGACACTCCCCATCTACTACCTACGGACACCATGCTGGTTGGCTCCTGAACCTCCCCATCTATTACCTACGGACACCACGCCGGTTGGCTTCTGACTCTCCCCATCTAAGGCCTGCGGACACCACGCTGGTTGGCTCCTGACATTCCCCATCTACCTCCTGCAAACACCAGGCTGGTTGGCTCATGACTCTCCCCATCTACTACCTATGGACACCACGTTGGTTGGCTCCTGACTCTCCCCATCTGCTACCTATCAACACCACTCTGGATGGTTCCTGACGCTCCCCATCTACTGCCTACGGACACCACGCTTGTTTGCTCCTGACCCTCCCATCTACTGCCTACGGACACGACGCTGGTTGACTCCTGACCCTCCCCATCTACTACCTACGGACACCACGCTGGTTGACTCCTGACCCTCCCCATCTACTGCCTACGGACACCACAATGGTTGGCATGGCTCCTGACCCGCCCCATTTGCTACCTACGGACACCACACTTTTTGGCTCCTAACCCGCCCCATCTGCTACTTACAGACACCACGCTGGTTGGCTCCTGACCCTCCCCATCTACTGCCTTCGGACATCACGCTGGTTGGCTCCTGACCCTCGCCATCTACTACCTACGGACACCCCACTGGTTGGCTCCTGACCCTCCCTATCTGCTACCTACGAACACCGTGATGGTTGGCTCAAGACCCTCCCTATATACTACCTGCGGACAGCACGCTGGTTGACTCCTACCCTCCTCATCTACTGCCTACGGACACCACACTGGTTGGCTCCTGACCCTCCCCATCTACCACCTATGGACACCATGCTGGTTTGCACCAGTCTCTCCCCACATAATGCCTACGGATACCACACTGGTTGGCTCCTGAACTTCCCCATCTACTGACTACTGACACCACGCTGGTTTGCTCCTGACCCTCCCCATCTACTACCTACGGACCCCACACTGGTTGGTTCATGACCCTCCCCATCTAGTACCTACGGACCCACGCTGGTTGGCTCCTGACCCTCCCCATCTACTACATACGGACACCACGCTGGTTGGCTCCTGACCCTCCACATCTACTACGTACAGACACCACACTGGTTGGCTCCTGACCCTCCCTATCTACTACCTACGAACACCACGCTGGTTGGCTCCAGGCCCTCCCCATCTACTACTGGCGAACACCATGCTGGTTGAACCTGACCCTCCCCATCTACTGCCTACGGACACCACGCTGGTTGGCTCTTGACCCTCCCCATCTACCACCTACGGACACCATGCTGGTTGGCACTGGACTCTCCCCATATCCTGCCGACGCACACCACGCTGGTTGGCTCCTGACCCTCCCCATCTACTGCCTACGGACATCACGCTGGTTGGCTCCTGACCCTCCCCATCTACTGCCTGCGGACACCACGCTTGTTGACTCCTGACCCTCCCCATCTACTGCCCATGGACACCACACTGGTTTGCTCCTGACCCTCCCCATCTAAAGCCTACGGACAACACTCTGCTTGGCACCGGACTCTCCCCATCTACTACCTAACGACACGATGCTGGTTGGCTCCGGACCCTCCCCATCTACTAAATGCGGACACCATGCTGGTTTCGCTCCTGACATTCCCCATCTACTACCTGCGGACACCACGCTGGTTGGCTCCTGACCCTCCCACACCACGCTGGTTGGCTCCTGACCCCCCCACATCTACTACCTATGGACACCATGCTGGTTGGCTCCTGACACTCCCCATCTACTGCCTACGGTCACCACACTGGTTGGCATGGCTCCTGACCCGCCCCATATACTGCCTACGGACACCACGCTGGTTGGCTACTGACCCTCCCCATCTACTATCTGCAGACACCGCTCCGGTTGACTCCTGACCCTCCCCATCTACTGCCTGCGGACACCACGCTAGTTCATCCTGACCCTCCCCATCTACTGCCTACAGACACCACGCTGGTTGGCTCCTGACCCTCCCCATCTACTGCCTATGTACACCACGCTGGTTGAGTCCTAACTCTCCCCATCTACTGCCTACGGACACCACGCTGGTTGGCTCCTGACCCTCCCGATATACTACATATGGACACTACGCTGGTTGGCTCCTGACTCTCCCCATCTACCGCCTACGGACACCACGCTGGTTGGCTCCTGACACTCCCCATTTAATACTTGCGGACACCACGCTGATTGACTCCTTACCCCACCATGCTGGTTGGCTCCTGACTCTCCCCATCTACCACCTACGGACACCACGCTGGTTGGCTCCTGACCCTCCACATCTACTACGTACAGACACCACACTGGTTGGCTCCTGACCCTCCCTATCTACTACCTACGAACACCACGCTGGTTGGCTCCAGGCCCTCCCCATCTACTACTGGCGGACACCATGCTGGTTGAACCTGACCCTCCCCATCTACTGCCTACGGACACCACGCTGGTTGGCTCTTGACCCTCCCCATCTACCACCTACGGACACCATGCTGGTTGGCACTGGACTCTCCCCATATCCTGCCGACGCACACCACGCTGGTTGGCTCCTGACCCTCCCCATCTACTGCCTACGGACATCACGCTGGTTGGCTCCTGACCCTCCCCATCTACTGCCTGCGGACACCACGCTTGTTGACTCCTGACCCTCCCCATCTACTGCCCATGGACACCACACTGGTTTGCTCCTGACCCTCCCCATCTAAAGCCTACGGACAACACGCTGGTTGGCACCGGACTCTCCCCATCTACTACCTAACGACACGACGCTGGTTGGCTCCGGACCCTCCCCATCTACTAAATGCGGACACCATGCTGGTTTCGCTCCTGACATTCCCCATCTACTACCTGCGGACACCACGCTGGTTGGCTCCTGACCCTCCCACACCACGCTGGTTGGCTCCTGACCCCCCCACATCTACTACCTATGGACACCATGCTGGTTGGCTCCTGACACTCCCCATCTACTGCCTACGGTCACCACACTGGTTGGCATGGCTCCTGACCCGCCCCATATACTGCCTACGGACACCACGCTGGTTGGCTACTGACCCTCCCCATCTACTATCTGCAGACACCGCTCCGGTTGACTCCTGACCCTCCCCATCTACTGCCTGCGGACACCACGCTAGTTCATCCTGACCCTCCCCATCTACTGCCTACAGACACCACGCTGGTTGGCTCCTGACCCTCCCCATCTACTGCCTATGTACACCACGCTGGTTGAGTCCTAACTCTCCCCATCTACTGCCTACGGACACCACGCTGGTTGGCTCCTGACCCTCCCGATATACTACATATGGACACTACGCTGGTTGGCTCCTGACTCTCCCCATCTACCGCCTACGGACACCACGCTGGTTGGCTCCTGACACTCCCCATTTAATACTTGCGGACACCATGCTGATTGACTCCTTACCCCACCACGCTGGTTGGCTCCTGACTCTCCCCATCTACCACCTACGGACACCACGCTGGTTGGCTCCTAACACTCCCCATCTACTACCTGCGGACACCATGCTGGTTGGCTCCTGACCCTCCCCATCTGCTACCTACGGTCACCATGCTGGTTGGCTCCTGATTCTCCCCATATACTACCTACAGACACCACGCTGGTTGGCATGTCTACTGACCCGCCCCATCTGCTGCCTACGGACACCACGCTGGTTGGCTCCTGACCCTCACCATCTACTTCCTGCGGACACCACACTGGTTGGCTCCTGAACCCCCCGTATACTACCTGCGGACACCACTCTGGTTGACTCCTGACCCTCCCCATCTACTGCCTGCGAACACCACGCTAGTTCATCCTGACCCTCCCCATCTACTGCCTACAGACACCACGCTGGTTGGCTCATGACCCTCCCCATCTACTGCCTATGTAGACCACGCTGGTTGAGTCCTAACTCTCCCCATCTACTGCCTACGGACACCACGCTGGTTGGCTACTGACCCTCCCCATCTACCACCTATAGACACAATGCTGGTTTGCACCAGATTCTCCCCATATACTGCCTACGGAACCCACACTGGTTAGCTCCTGAACCTCCCCATCTACTGCCTACTGACACCACGCTGGTTTGCTCCTGACCCTTCCCATCACTACCTACGGACACAACACTGGTTGGTTCCTGACCCTCCCCATCTACTACCTATGGACACCACGCTGGTTGGCTCCTGACCCTCCCCCTCTACTACCTACAGACACCACGCTGGTTGGGTCCTGACCCTCCCCATCTACTACCTACGGACACCACGCTGGTTGGCTACTGACCCTCAAGATCTACTACCTACGAACACCACGCTGGTTGGCCCAGGCCCTCCCCATCTACTACCTGCGGACACCACGCTGGTTGGCTCATGACCCTCCCGATCTACTACATATGGACACCACACTGGTTGGCTCCTGACTCTCCCCATCTACTGCCTACGGACTCCACGCTGGTTGGCTCCTGACCCTCCCCATCTACCACCTATGGACACAATGCTGGTTTGCACCAGATTCTCCCCATATACTGCCTACGGAACCCACACTGGTTAGCTCCTGAACCTCCCCATCTACTGCCTACTGACACCACGCTGGTTTGCTCCTGACCCTTCCCATCAATACCTACGGACACAACACTGGTTGGTTCCTGACCCTCCCCATCTACTACCTATGGACACCACGCTGGTTGGCTCCTGACCCTCCCCTTCTACTACCTACAGACACCACGCTGGTTGGGTCCTGACCCTCCCCATCTACTACCTACGGACACCACGCTGGTTGGCTCCTGACCCTCAAGATCTACTACCTACGAACACCACGCTGGTTGGCCCAGGCCCTCCCCATCTACTACCTGCGGACACCAAGCTGGTTGAACCTGACCCTCCCCATCTAATGCCAAAGGACACCACGCTGGTTGGCTCCTAACCCTCCCCATCTACCACCTACGGACACCACACTGGTTTTCTCCTGACACTCCCCAGCTAATGCCTACGGACAACACGCTGGTTGGCACCGGACTCTCCCCATCTACTACCTACCGACACCACGCTGGTTGGCTCCGGACCCTCCCCATCTACTACATGCGGACACCATGCTGGTTTCACTCCTGACATTCCCTATCTACTAGCTGCGGACACCACGCTGGTTTCGCTCCTGACCCTCCCAATCTACTACCTACCGACACCATGCTGGTTGGCTCCAGACCCTCCCCATCTACTACCTGCAGACACCATGCTGGTTTCGCTCCTGACCCTCCCCATCTACTACCTGCGGACACCATGCTGGTTTCGCTCCTGACCCTCCCCATCTACTACCTGCGGACACCACGCTGGTTGGCTCCTGACCCCCCCCAAATCTACTACCTATGGACACCATGCTGGTTGGCTCCTGATGCTTCCCATCTACTGCCTACGGATATCACGCTGGTTGGCATGGTTCCTGGCCCGCCCCATATACTGCCTACAGACACCACGCTGGTTGGCTCCTGACCCTCCCCATCTACTATCTGCAGACACCACTCTGGTTGGCTCCTGACCCTCCCCATCTACTACCTGCGACACCACGCTAGTTCATCCTGACCCTCCCCATCTAATGCCTACGGACACCACGCTTGTTGGCTCCTGACCCTCCCCATCTACTGCCTACGGACACCTCACTGGTTGACTCCTGACCCTCCCCACCTACTGCCTATGGACACCACGCTGGTTGGCTCCTAACCCTCCCGATCTACTACCTATGGACACCACACTGATTGGCCCCTGAATCTCCCCATCTACCGCCTAGGGACAACATGCTGGTTGGCTTTGACCCTCCCCATCTACTGCCTACGTACACCATGCTGGTTGGCTCCTGACCCTCCCCATCTACTACCTAGGGACACCATGCTGGTTGGCATGGTTCCTGACCCACCCCATCTGCTGCCTACAGACACCACGCTGGCTGGCTCCTGACCCTCCCCATCTACTACCTGCGGACACCACACTGGCTGGCTCCTGACCCCCCGTATACTACCTGTGGACACCACGCTGGTTGGCTCCTGACCCTCCCCATCTCCTATCTGAGGACACCTTGCTGGTTGGCTCCTGACTCTCCCCATCTACTACCTGCGGACACCACACTGGTTGGCTCCTGACCCTCCCCATCTACTACCTGCGGACACCATGCTGGTTGGCTCCTGACCCTCCCCATCTACTACCTACAGACACCACGCTGGTTGGCTCTTGATCCTCCCCATCTACTAAATACAGACACCATGCGGGTTGTCTCCTGACCCTCCCCATCTACTGCCTACGGACACCACACTGGTTGGCTCCTGACCCTCCCATCTACCACCTATGGACACCATGCTGGTTTGCACCAGTCTCTCCCCACATAATGCCTACGGACACCACACTGGTTGGCTCCTGAACCTCCCCATCTACTGACTACGGATACCACGCTGGTTTGCTCCTGACCCTCCCCATCTACTACCTACGGACCCCACACTGGTTGGTTCCTGACCCTCCCCATCTACTTCCTACGGACACCACGCTGGTTGGCTCCTGACCCTCCCCATCTACTACATACGGACACCACGCTGGTTGGCTCCTGACCCTCCAAATCTACTACGTACAGACACCACACTGGTTGGCTCCTGACCCTCCCCATCTACTACCTGCGGACACCACACTGGTTGAACCTGACCCTCCCCATCTACTGCCTACAGAAACCACGCTGGTTGGCTCCTGACCCTCCCCATCTACTACCTACGGACACCATGCTGGTTGGCACTGGACTCTCCCCATATCCTGCTGACGCACACCACGCTGGTTGGCTCCTGACCCTCCCCATCTACTGCCTACAGACACCATGCTGGTTGGCTCCTGACCCTCCCCATCTACTGCCTGCGGACACCACGCTGGTTGGCTCCTGACCCTCCCCTTCTACGACCTCCGGACACCACGCTTGTTGACTCCTGACCCTCCCCATGTACTGCCCATGGACACCACACTGGTTTGCTCCTGACCCTCCCCATCTAAAGCCTACGGACAACACGCTGGTTGGCACCGGACTCTCCCCATCTACTACCTAACGACACCACGCTGATTGGCTCCGGACCCACCCTATCTACTACATGCGGACACCATGCTGGATTCGCTCCTGACATTCCCCATCTACTACCTGCGGACACCACGCTGGTTGGCTCCTGACCCTCCCACACCACGCTGGTTGGCTCCTGACCCCCCCACATCTACTACCTATGGACACCATGCTGTTTGGCTCCTGACCCTCCCCATCTACTGCCTACGGACACCACACTGGTTGGCATGGCTCCTGACCCGCCCCATATACTGCCTACAGACACCACGCTGGTTGGCTACTGACCCTCCCCATCTACTATCTGCAGACACCGCTCTGGTTGACTCCTGACCCTCCCCATCTACTGCCTGCGGACACCACGCTAGTTCATCCTGACCCTCCCCATCTACTGCCTACAGACACCACACTGGTTGGCTCCTGACCCTCCCCCTCTACTACCTATGTACACCACGCTGGTTGAACCTGACCCTCCCCATCTACTGCCTACAGAAACCACGCTGGTTGGCTCCTGACCCTCCCCATCTACCACCTACGGACACCATGCTGGTTGGCACTGGACTCTCCCCATATCCTGCTGACGCACACCACGCTGGTTGGCATGGCTCCTGACCCGCCCCATATACTGCCTACAGACACCACGCTGGTTGGCTACTGACCCTCCCCATCTACTATCTGCAGACACCGCTCTGGTTGACTCCTGACCCTCCCCATCTACTGCCTGCGGACACCACGCTAGTTCATCCTGACCCTCCCCATCTACTGCCTACAGACACCACACTGGTTGGCTCCTGACCCTCCCCATCTACTACCTATGTACACCACGCTGGTTGAACCTGACCCTCCCCATCTACTGCCTACAGAAACCACGCTGGTTGGCTCCTGACCCTCCCCATCTACCACCTACGGACACCATGCTGGTTGGCACTGGACTCTCCCCATATCCTGCTGACGCACACCACGCTGGTTGGCTCCTGACCCTCCCCATCTACTGCCTACAGACACCATGCTGGTTGGCTCCTGACCCTCCCCATCTACTGCCTGCGGACACCACGCTGGTTGGCTCCTGACCCTCCCCATCTACGACCTCCGGACACCACGCTTGTTGACTCCTGACCCTCCCCATGTACTGCCCATGGACACCACACTGGTTTGCTCCTGACCCTCCCCATCTAAAGCCTATGGACAACACGCTGGTTAGCACCGGACTCTCCCCATCTACTACCTAACGGCACCACGCTGATTGGCTCCGGACCCTCCCCATCTACTACATGCGGACACCATGCTGGTTTCGCTCCTGACATTCCACATCTACTACCTGCGGACACCACGCTGGTTGGCTCCTGACCCTCCCACACCACGCTGGTTGGCTCCTGACCCCCCCACATCTACTACCTATGGACACCATGCTGGTTGGCTCCTGACCCTCCCCATCTACTGCCTACGGACACCACACTGGTTGGCATGGCTCCTGACCCGCCCCATATACTGCCTACGGACACCACGCTGGTTAGCTACTGACCCTCCCCATCTACTATCTGCAGACACCGCTCTGGTTGACTCCTAACCCTCCCCATCTGCTGCCTGCGGACACCACGCTAGTTCATCCTGACCCTCCCCATCAACTGCCTACAGACACCACACTGGTTGGCTCCTGACCCTCCCCATCTACTGCCTATGTACACCACGCTGGTTGAGTCCTAACTCTCCCCATCTACTGCCTACGGACACCACGCTGGTTGGCTCCTGACCCTCCCGATCTACTACATATGGACACCACGCTGGTTGGCTCCTGACTCTCCCCATCTACCGCCTACGGACACCACGTTGGTTGGCTCCTGACACTCCCCATCTACTACCTGCGGACACCATGCTGGTTGGCTCCTGACCCTCCCCATCTGCTACCTACGGTCACCATGCTGGTTGGCTCCTGACCCTCCCCATATACTTCCTGCGGACACCACACTGGTTGGCTCCTGAAACCCCCGAATACTACCTGCGGACACCACTCTGGTTGACTCCTGACCCTCCCCATCTACTGCCTGCGGACACCACGCTAGTTCATCCTGACCCTCCCCATCTACTGCCTACAGACACCACGCTGGTTTGCTCATGACCCTCCCCATCTACTGCCTATGTAGACCACGCCGGTTAAGTCCTAACTCTCCCCATCTACTGCCTACGGACACGACGCTGGTTGGCTCCTGACCCTCCCGATCTACTACATATGGACACCACACTGGTTGGCTCCTGACTCCCCATCTACCGCCTACGGACACCACGCTGGTTGGCTCCTGACACTCCCCATTTACTACTTGCGGACACCACGCTGATTGACTCCTTACCCCACCACGCTGGTTGGCTCCTGACTCTCCCCATCTACCACCTATGGACACCACGCTGGTTGGCTCCTGACACTCCCCATCTACTACCTGCTGGCACCATGCTGGCTGGCTCCTGACCCTCCCCATCTGCTGCCTACGGCCACCATGCTGGTTGGCTCCTGACCCTCCCCATATACTACCTACAGACACCACGCTGGTTGGCATGTCTACTGACCCGCCCCATCTGCTGCCTACGGACACCACGCTGGTTGGCTCCTGACCCTCACCATCTACTTCCTGCGGACACCACACTGGTTGGCTCCTGACCCTCCCCATCTCCTACCTGAGAACACCAAACTGGTTGGATCCTGACTCTCCCCATCTACTACCTACGGACATCACGCTGGTTGGCTCCTGACCCTCCCCATCTACTACCTACGGACACCACACTGGTTGGTTCCTGACCCTCCCCATCTACTACCTATGGACACCACGCTGGTTGGCTCCTGACCCTCCCCCTCTACTACCTACAGACACCACGCTGGTTGGGTCCTGACCCTCCCCATCTACTACCTACGGACACCACGCTGGTTGGCTCCTGACCCTCAAGATCTACTACCTATGAACACCACGCTGGTTGGCCCAGGCCCTCCCCATCTACTACCTGCGGACACCAAGCTGGTTGAACCTGACCCTCCCCATCTACTGCCAACGGACACCACACTGGTTGGCTCCTAACCCTCCCCATCTACCACCTACGGACACCATGCTGGTTGGCACTGGACTCTCCCCATATCATCCTGCTGACAGACACCACGCTGGTTGGCTCCTGACCCTCCACATCTACTGCCTACGGACACCACGCTGGTTGGCTCCTGACCCTCGCCATCTACTGCCTACGGACACCATACTGGTTGGCTCCTGACCCTCCCCATCTACGACCTAAAGACACTAGCTTGTTGACTCCTGACCCTCCCCATCTACTGCCCATGGACACCACACTGGTTTTCTCCTGACACTCCCCATCTAATGCCTACGGACAACACGCTTGTTGGCACCGGACTCTCCCCATCTACTACCTACCGACACCACGCTGGTTGGCTCCGGACCCTCCCCATCTACTACATGCGGACACCATGCTGGTTTCACTCCTGACATTCCCTATCTACTAGCTGCGGACACCACGCTGGTTTCGCTCCTGACCCTCCCCATCTACTACCTACCGACACCATGCTGGTTGGCTCCAGACCCTCCCCATCTACTACCTGCGGACACCATGCTGGTTTCGCTCCTGACCCTCCCCATCTACTACCTGCGGACACCATGCTGGTTTCGCTCCTGACCCTCCCCATCTACTACCTGCGGACACCACGCTGGTTGGCTCCTGACCCCCCCCACATCTACTACCTATGGACAACATGCTGGTTGGCTCCTGATGCTTCCCATCTACTGCCTACGGATATCACGCTGGTTGGCATGGTTCCTGGCCTGCCCCATTTACTGCCTACAGACACCACGCTGGTTGGCTCCTGACCCTCCCCATCTACTATCTGCAGACTACACTCTGGTTGGCTCCTGACCCTCCCCATCTACTGCCTGCGGACACCATGCTAGTTCATCCTGACCCTCCCCATCTAATGCCTACGGACACCACGCTTGTTGGCTCCTGACCCTCCCCATCTACTGCCTACGGACACCTCACTGGTTGACTCCTGACCCTCCCCATCTACTGCCTACGGACACCACGCTGGTTGGCTCCTAACCCTCCCGATCTACTACCTATGGACACCACACTGATTGGCCCCTGAATCTCCCCATCTACCGCCTAGGGAAAACATGCTGGTTGGCTCCTGACACTCCCCATCTACTACTTGCGGACACCGCGCTGGTTGACTCTTTACCCCACCACGCTGGTTGGCTCCTGACTCTCCCCATCTACCAACTACAGACACCACGCTGGTTGGCTCCTAACCCTCCCCATCTACCACCTACGGACACCACACTGGTTTTCTCCTGACACTCCCCAGCTAATGCCTACGGACAACACGCTGGTTGGCACCGGACTCTCCCCATCTACTACCTACCGACACCACGCTGGTTGGCTCCGGACCGTCCCCATCTACTACATGCGGACACCATGCTGGTTTCACTCCTGACATTCCCTATCTACTAGCTGCGGACACCACGCTGGTTTCGCTCCTGACCCTCCCAATCTACTACCTACCGACACCATGCTGGTTGGCTCCAGACCCTCCCCATCTACTACCTGCAGACACCATGCTGGTTTCGCTCCTGACCCTCCCCATCTACTACCTGCGGACACCACGCTGGTTGGCTCCTGACCCCCCCCAAATCTACTACCTATGGACACCATGCTGGTTGGCTCCTGATGCTTCCCATCTACTGCCTACGGATATCACGCTGGTTGGCATGGTTCCTGGCCCGCCCCATATACTGCCTACAGACACCACGCTGGTTGGCTCCTGACCCTCCCCATCTACTATCTGCAGACACCACTCTGGTTGGCTCCTGACCCTCCCCATCTACTACCTGCGGACACCACGCTAGTTCATCCTGACCCTCCCCATCTAATGCCTACGGACACCACGCTTGTTGGCTCCTGACCCTCCCCATCTACTGCCTACGGACACCTCACTGGTTGACTCCTGACCCTCCCCACCTACTGCCTATGGACACCACGCTGGTTGGCTCCTAACCCTCCCGATCTACTACCTATGGACACCACACTGATTGGCCCCTGAATCTCCCCATCTACCGCCTAGGGACAACATGCTGGTTGGCTTTGACCCTCCCCATCTACTGCCTACGTACACCATGCTGGTTGGCTCCTGACCCTCCCCATCTACTACCTAGGGACACCATGCTGGTTGGCATGGTTCCTGACCCACCCCATCTGCTGCCTACAGACACCACGCTGGCTGGCTCCTGACCCTCCCCATCTACTACCTGCGGACACCACACTGGCTGGCTCCTGACCCCCCGTATACTACCTGTGGACACCACGCTGGTTGGCTCCTGACCCTCACCATCTCCTATCTGAGGACACCTTGCTGTTTGGCTCCTGACTCTCCCCATCTACTACCTGCGGACACCACGCTGGTTGGCTCCTGACCCTCCCCATCTACTACCTGCGGACACCATGCTGGTTGGCTCCTGACCCTCCCCATCTACTACCTACAGACACCACGCTGGTTGGCTCCTGATCCTCCCCATCTACTAAATACAGACACCATGCGGGTTGTCTCCTGACCCTCCCCATCTACTGCCTACGGACACCACACTGGTTGGCTCCTGACCCTCCCATCTACCACCTATGGACACCATGCTGGTTTGCACCAGTCTCTCCCCACATAATGCCTACGGACACCACACTGGTTGGCTCCTGAACCTCCCCATCTACTGACTACGGATACCACGCTGGTTTGCTCCTGACCCTCCCCATCTACTACCTACGGACCCCACACTGGTTGGTTCCTGACCCTCCCCATCTACTTCCTACGGACACCACGCTGGTTGGCTCCTGACCCTCCCCATCTACTATATACGGACACCACGCTGGTTGGCTCCTGACCCTCCAAATCTACTACGTACAGACACCACACTGGTTGGCTCCTGACCCTCCCCATCTACTACCTGCGGACACCACACTGGTTGAACCTGACCCTCCCCATCTACTGCCTACAGAAACCACGCTGGTTGGCTCCTGACCCTCCCCATCTACTACCTACGGACACCATGCTGGTTGGCACAGGACTCTCCCCATATCCTGCTGACGCACACCACGCTGGTTGGCTCCTGACCCTCCCCATCTACTGCCTACAGACACCATGCTGGTTGGCTCCTGACCCTCCCCATCTACTGCCTGCGGACACCACGCTGGTTGGCTCCTGACCCTCCCCTTCTACGACCTCCGGACACCACGCTTGTTGACTCCTGACCCTCCCCATGTACTGCCCATGGACACCACACTGGTTTGCTCCTGACCCTCCCCATCTAAAGCCTACGGACAACATGCTGGTTGGCACCGGACTCTCCCCATCTACTACCTAACGACACCACGCTGATTGGCTCCGGACCCACCCTATCTACTACATGCGGACACCATGCTGGATTCGCTCCTGACATTCCCCATCTACTACCTGCGGACACCACGCTGGTTGGCTCCTGACCCTCCCACACCACGCTGGTTGGCTCCTGACCCCCCCACATCTACTACCTATGGACACCATGCTGGTTGGCTCCTGACCCTCCCCATCTACTGCTTACGGACACCACACTGGTTGGCATGGCTCCTGACCCGCCCCATATACTGCCTACGGACACCACGCTGGTTGGCTTCTGACCCTCCCCATCTACTATCTGCAGACACCGCTCTGGTTGACTCCTGACCCTCCCCATCTACTGCCTGCGGACACCACGCTAGTTCATCCTGACCCTCCCCATCTACTGCCTACAGACACCACACTGGTTGGCTCCTGACCCTCCCCATCTACTACCTATGTACACCACGCTGGTTGAACCTGACCCTCCCCATCTACTGCCTACAGAAACCACGCTGGTTGGCTCCTGACCCTCCCCATCTACCACCTACGGACACCATGCTGGTTGGCACTGGACTCTCCCCATATCCTGCTGACGCACACCACGCTGGTTGGCTCCTGACCCTCCCCATCTACTGCCTACAGACACCATGCTGGTTGGCTCCTGACCCTCCCCATCTACTGCCTGCGGACACCACGCTGGTTGGCTCCTGACCCTCCCCATCTACGACCTCCGGACACCACGCTTGTTGACTCCTGACCCTCCCCATGTACTGCCCATGGACACCACACTGGTTAGCACCGGACTCTCCCCATCTACTACCTAACGGCACCACGCTGATTGGCTCCGGACCCTCCCCATCTACTACATGCGGACACCATGCTGGTTTCGCTCCTGACATTCCACATCTACTACCTGCGGACACCACGCTGGTTGGCTCCTGACCCTCCCACACCACGCTGGTTGGCTCCTGACCCCCCCACATCTACTACCTATGGACACCATGCTGGTTGGCTCCTGACCCTCCCCATCTACTGCCTACGGACACCACACTGGTTGGCATGGCTCCTGACCCGCCCCATATACTGCCTACGGACACCACGCTGGTTAGCTACTGACCCTCCCCATCTACTATCTGCAGACACCGCTCTGGTTGACTCCTAACCCTCCCCATCTGCTGCCTGCGGACACCACGCTAGTTCATCCTGACCCTCCCCATCAACTGCCTACAGACACCACACTGGTTGGCTCCTGACCCTCCCCATCTACTGCCTATGTACACCACGCTGGTTGAGTCCTAACTCTCCCCATCTACTGCCTACGGACACCACGCTGGTTGGCTCCTGACCCTCCCGATCTACTACATATGGACACCACGCTGGTTGGCTCCTGACTCTCCCCATCTACCGCCTACGGACACCACGCTGGTTGGCTCCTGACACTCCCCATCTACTACCTGCGGACACCATGCTGGTTGGCTCCTGACCCTCCCCATCTGCTACCTACGGTCACCATGCTGGTTGGCTCCTGACCCTCCCCATATACTACCTACAGACACCACGCTGGTTGGCATGTCTACTGACCCGCCCCATCTGCTGCCTACGGACACCACGCTGGTTGGCTCCTGACCCTCACCATCTACTTCCTGCGGACACCACACTGGTTGGCTCCTGAAACCCCCGCATACTACCTGCGGACACCACTCTGGTTGACTCCTGACCCTCCCCATCTACTGCCTGCGGACACCACGCTAGTTCATCCTGACCCTCCCCATCTACTGCCTACAGACACCACGCTGGTTTGCTCATGACCCTCCCCATCTACTGCCTATGTAGACCACGCCGGTTAAGTCCTAACTCTCCCCATCTACTGTCTACGGACACGACGCTGGTTGGCTCCTGACCCTCCCGATCTACTACATATGGACACCACACTGGTTGGCTCCTGACTCCCCATCTACCGCCTACGGACACCACGCTGGTTGGCTCCTGACACTCCCCATTTACTACTTGCGGACACCACGCTGATTGACTCCTTACCTCACCACGCTGGTTGGCTCCTGACTCTCCCCATCTACCACCTACGGAAACCACGCTGGTTGGCTCCTGACACTCCCCATCTACTACCTGCTGGCACCATGCTGGTTGGCTCCTGACCCTCCCCATCTGCTGCCTACGGCCACCATGCTGGTTGGCTCCTGACCCTCCCCATATACTACCTACAGACACCACGCTGGTTGGCATGTCTACTGACCCGCCCCATCTGCTGCCTACGGACACCACGCTGGTTGGCTCCTGACCCTCATCATCTACTTCCTGCGGACACCACACTGGTTGGCTCCTGACCCTCCCCATCTCCTACCTGAGAACACCAAACTGGTTGGCTCCTGACTCTCCCCATCTACTACCTACGGACATCACGCTGGTTGGCTCCTGACCCTCCCCATCTACTACCTACGGACACCACACTGGTTGGTTCCTGACCCTCCCCATCTACTACCTATGGACACCACGCTGGTTGGCTCCTGACCCTCCTCCTCTACTACCTACAGACACCACGCTGGTTGGGTCCTGACCCTCCCCATCTACTACCTACGGACACCACGCTGGTTGGCTCCTGACCCTCAAGATCTACTACCTACGAACACCACGCTGGTTGGCCCAGGCCCTCCCCATCTACTACCTGCGGACACCAAGCTGGTTGAACCTGACCCTCCCCATCTACTGCCAACGGACACCACGCTGGTTGGCTCCTGACACTCCCCATCTACTACCTGCGGACACCATGCTGGTTGGCTCCTGACCCTCCCCATCTGCTACCTACGGTCACCATGCTGGTTGGCTCCTGACCCTCCCCATATACTACCTACAGACACCACGCTGGTTGGCATGTCTACTGACCCGCCCCATCTGCTGCCTACGGACACCACGCTGGTTGGCTCCTGACCCTCACCATCTACTTCCTGCGGACACCACATTGGTTGGCTCCTGAACCCCCTGCATACTACCTGCGGACACCACTCTGGTTGACTCCTGACCCTCCCCATCTACTGCCTGCGGACACCACGCTAGTTCATCCTGACCCTCCCCATCTACTGCCTACAGACACCACGCTGGATTGCTCATGACCCTCCCCATCTACTGCCTATGTAGACCACGCCGGTTGAGTCCTAACTCTCCCCATCTACTGCCTACGGACACGACGCTGGTTGGCTCCTGACCCTCCCGATCTACTACATATGGAAACCACACTGGTTGGCTCCTGACTCCCCATCTACCGCCTACAGACACCACGCTGGTTGGCTCCTGACACTCCCCATTTACTACTTGCGGACACCACGCTGATTGACTCCTTACCCCACCACGCTGGTTGGCTCCTGACTCTCCCCATCTACCACCTATGGACACCACGCTGGTTGGCTCCTGACACTCCCCATCTACTACCTGCTGGCACCATGCTGGCTGGCTCCTGACCCTCCCCATCTGCTGCCTACGGCCACCATGCTGGTTGGCTCCTGACCCTCCCCATATACTACCTACAGACACCACGCTGGTTGGCATGTCTACTGTCCCGCCCCATCTGCTGCCTACGGACACCACGCTGGTTGGCTCCTGACCCTCACCATCTACTTCCTGCGGACACCACACTGGTTGGCTCCTGACCCTCCCCATCTCCTACCTGAGAACACCAAACTGGTTGGATCCTGACTCTCCCCATCTACTACCTACGGACATCACGCTGGTTGGCTCCTGACCCTCCCCATCTACTACCTACGGACACCACACTGGTTGGTTCCTGACCCTCCCCATCTACTACCTATGGACACCACGCTGGTTGGCTCCTGACCCTCCCCCTCTACTACCTACAGACACCACGCTGGTTGGGTCCTGACCCTCCCCATCTACTACCTACGGACACCACGCTGGTTGGCTCCTGACCCTCAAGATCTACTACCTATGAACACCACGCTGGTTGGCCCAGGCCCTCCCCATCTACTACCTGCGGACACCAAGCTGGTTGAACCTGACCCTCCCCATCTACTGCCAACGGACACCACGCTGGTTGGCTCCTAACCCTCCCCATCTACCACCTACGGACACCATGCTGGTTGGCACTGGACTCTCCCCATATCATCCTGCTGACAGACACCACGCTGGTTGGCTCCTGACCCTCCACATCTACTGCCTACGGACACCACGCTGGTTGGCTCCTGACCCTCGCCATCTACTGCCTACGGACACCATACTGGTTGGCTCCTGACCCTCCCCATCTACGACTTAAAGACACTAGCTTGTTAACTCCTGACCCTCCCCATCTACTGCCCATGGACACCACACTGGTTTTCTCCTGACACTCCCCATCTAATGCCTACGGACAACACGCTGGTTGGCACCGGACTCTCCCCATCTACTACCTACCGACACCACACTGGTTGGCTCCGGACCCTCCCCATCTACTACATGCGGACACCATGCTGGTTTCACTCCTGACATTCCCTATCTACTAGCTGCGGACACCATGCTGGTTTCGCTCCTGACCCTCCCCATCTACTACCTACCGACACCATGCTGGTTGGCTCCAGACCCTCCCCATCTACTACCTGCGGACACCATGCTGGTTTCGCTCCTGACCCTCCCCATCTACTACCTGCGGACACCATGCTGGTTTCGCTCCTGACCCTCCCCATCTACTACCTGCGGACACCACGCTGGTTGGCTCCTGACCCCCCCCACATCTACTACCTATGGACAACATGCTGGTTGGCTCCTGATGCTTCCCATCTACTGCCTACGGATATCACGCTGGTTGGCATGGTTCCTGGCCCGCCCCATTTACTGCCTACAGACACCACGCTGGTTGGCTCCTGACCCTCCCCATCTACGATCTGCAGACTACACTCTGGTTGGCTCCTGACCCTCCCCATCTACTGCCTGCGGACACCACGCTAGTTCATCCTGACCCTCCCCATCTAATGCCTACGGACACCACGCTTGTTGGCTCCTGACCCTCCCCATCTACTGCCTACGGACACCTCACTGGTTGACTCCTGACCCTCCCCATCTACTGCCTACGGACACCACGCTGGTTGGCTCCTAACCCTCCCGATCTACTACCTATGGACACCACACTGATTGGCCCCTGAATCTCCCCATCTACCGCCTAGGGACAACATGCTGGTTGGCTCCTGACACTCCCCATCTACTACTTGCGGACACCGCGCTGGTTGACTCTTTACCCCACCACGCTGGTTGGCTCCTGACTCTCCCCATCTACCAACTACAGACACCACACTGGTTGGCTCTTGACACTCCCCATCTACTACCTGTGGACACCATGCTGATTGGCTTTGACCCTCCCCATCTACTGCCTACGTACACCATGCTGGTTGGCTCCTGACCCTCCCCATCTACTACCTAGGGACACCATGCTGGTTGGCATGGCTCCTGACGCACCCCATCTGCTGCCTACGGACACCACGCTGGTTGGCTCCTGACCCTCCCCATCTACTACCTGCGGACACCACACTGTCTGGCTCCTGACCCCCCGTATACTACCTGTGGACACCACGCTGGTTGGCTCCTGACCCTCCCAATCTCCTATCTGAGGACACCTTGCTGGTTGGCTCCTGACTCTCCCCATCTACTACCTGCGGACACCACGCTGGTTGGCTCCTGACCCTCCCCATCTACTACCTGCGGACACCATGCTGGTTGGCTCCTGACCCTCCCCATCTACTACCTACAGACACCACGCTGGTTGGCTCCTGATCCTCCCCATCTACTAAATACAGACACCACGCGGGTTGGCTCCTGACCCTCCCCATCTACTGCCTACGGACACCACACTGGTTGGCTCCTGACCCTCCCCATCTACCACCTATGGACACCATGCTGGTTTGCACCAGTCTCTCCCCACATAATGCCTACGGACACCACACTGGTTGGCTCCTGAACCTCCCCATCTACTGACTACAGATACCACGCTGGTTTGCTCCTGACCCTCCCCATCTACTACCTACGGACCCCACACTGGTTGGTTCCTGACCCTCCCCATCTACTACCTACGGACACCACGCTGGTTGGCTCCTGACCCTCCCCATCTACTATATACGGACACCACGCTGGTTGGCTCCTGACCCTCCACATCTACTACGTACAGACACCACACTGGTTGGCTCCTGACCCTCCCTATCTACTACCTACGAACACCACGCTGGTTGGCTCCAGGCCCTCCCCATCTACTACCTGCGGACACCACACTGGTTGAACCTGACCCTCCCCATCTACTGCCTACAGAAACCACGCTGGTTGGCTCCTGACCCTCCCCATCTACCACCTATGGACCATGCTGGTTGGCACTGGACTCTCCCCATATCCTGCTGACGCACACCACGCTGGTTGGCTCCTGACCCTCCCCATCTACTGCCTACAGACACCATGCTCGTTGGCTCCTGACACTCCCCATCTACTGCCTGCGGACACCACGCTGGTTGGCTCCTGACCCTCCCCATCTACGACCTCCGGACACAACGCTTGTTGACTCCTGACCCTCCCCATGTACTGCCCATGGACACCACACTGGTTTGCTCCTGACCCTCCCCATCTAAAGCCTACGGACAACACGCTGGTTGGCACCGGACTCTCCCCATCTACTACCTAACGACACCACTCTGATTGGCTCCGGACCCTCCCCATCTACTACATGCGGACACCATGCTGGTTTCGCTCCTGACATTCCCCATCTACTACCTGCGGACACCACGCTGGTTGGCTCCTGACCCTCCCACACCACGCTGGTTGGCTCCTGACCCCCCCACATCTACTACCTATGGACACCATGCTGGTTGGCTCCTGACCCTCCCCATCTACTGCCTACGGACACCACACTGATTGGCATGGCTCCTGACCCGCCCCATATACTGCCTACGGACACCACGCTGGTTGGCTACTGACCCTCCCCATCTACTATCTGCAGACACCGCTCTGGTTGACTCCTGACCCTCCCCATCTACTGCCTGCGGACACCACGCTAGTTCATCCTGACCCTCCCCATCTACTGCCTACAGACACCACACTGGTTGGCTCCTGACCCTCCCCATCTACTGCCTATGTACACCACGCTGGTTGAGTCCTAACTCTCCCCATCTACTGCCTACGGACACCACGCTGGTTGGCTCCTGACCCTCCCGATCTACTACATATGGACACCACGCTGGTTGGCTCCTGACTCTCCCCATCTACCGCCTACGGACACCACGCTGGTTGGCATGTCTACTAACCCGCCCCATCTGCTGCCTACGGACACCACGCTGGTTGGCTCCTGACCCTCCCCATATACTACCTACAGACACCACGCTGGTTGGCATGTCTACTGACCCGCCCCATCTGCTGCCTACGGACACCACGCTGGTTGGCTCCTGACCCTCACCACCTACTTCCTGCGGACACCACACTGGTTGGCTCCTGAACCCCCCGCATACTACCTGCGGACACCATTCTGGTTGACTCCTGACCCTCCCCATCTACTGCCTGCGGACACCAAGCTAGTTCATCCTGACCCTCCCCATCTACTGCCTACAGACACAACGCTGGTTTGCTCATGACCCTCCCCATCTACTGCCTATGTAGACCACGCCGGTTGAGTCCTAACTCTCCCCATCTACTGCCTACGGACACCACGCTGGTTGGCTCCTGACCCTCCCGATCTACTACATATGGACACCACACTGGTTGGCTCCTGACTCCCCATCTACCGCCTACGGACACCACGCTGGTTGGCTCCTGACACTCCCCATTTACTACTTGCGGACACCACGCTGATTGACTCCTTACCCCACCACGCTGGTTGGCTCCTGACTCTCCCCATCTACCACCTACGGACACCACGCTGGTTGGCTCCTGACACTCCCCATCTGCTGCCTACGGCCACCATGCTGGTTGGCTCCTGACCCTCCCCATATACTACCTACAGACACCACGCTGGTTGGCATGTCTACTGACCCGCCCCATCTGCTGCCTACGGACACCACGCTGGTTGGCTCCTGACCCTCACCATCTACTTCCTGCGGACACCACACTGGTTGGCTCCTGACCCTCTCCATCTCCTACCTGAGAACACCAAACTGGTTGGCTCCTGACTCTCCCCATCTACTACCTACGGACATCACGCTGGTTGGCTCCTGACCCTCCCCATCTACTACCTATGGACACCACACTGGTTGGTTCATGACCCTCCCCATCTACTACCTACGGACACCACGCTGGTTGGCTCCTGACCCTCCCCATCTACTACATACGGACACCACGCTGGTTGGCTCCTGACCCTCCACATCTACTATGTACAGACACCACACTGGTTGGCTCCTGACCCTCCCTGTCTACTACCTACGAACACCACGCTGGTTGGCTCCAGGCCCTCCACATCTACTACCGGCGGACACCATGCTGGTTGAACCTGACCCTCCCCATCTACTGCCTACGGACACCACGCTGGTTGGCTCTTGACCCTCTTCCCATCTACCACCTACGGATACCATGCTGGTTGGCACTGGACTCTCCCCATATCCTGCCGACGCACACCACGCTGGTTGGCTCCTGACCCTCCCCATCTACTGCCTACGGACATCACGCTGGTTGGCTCCTGACCGTCCCCATCTACTGCCTGCGGACACCACGCTTGTTGACTCCTGACCCTCCCCATCTACTGCCCATGGACACCACACTGGTTTGCTCCTGACCCTCCCCATCTAAAGCCTACGGACAACACGCTGGTTGGCACCGGACTCTCCCCATCTACTACCTAACGACACGATGCTGGTTGGCTCCGGACCCTCCCCATCTACTAAATGCGGACACCATGCTGGTTTCACTCCTGACATTCCCCATCTACTACCTGCGGACACCACGCTGGTTGGCTCCTGACCCTCCCACACCACACTGGTTGGCCTCCTGACCCCCACACATCTACTACCTATAGACACCATGCTGGTTGGCTCCTGACACTCCCCATCTACTGCCTACTGTCACCACACTGGTTGGCATGGCTACTGACCCGCCCCATATACTGCCTACGGACACCACGCTGGTTGGCTACTGACCCTCCGCATCTACTATCTGCAGACACCGCTCTGGTTGACTCCTGACCCTCCCCATCTACTTCATGCGGACACCACGCTAGTTCATCCTGACCCTCCCCATCTACTGCCGACAGACACATCGCTGGTTGGCTCCTGACCCTCCCCATCTACTGCCTATGTACACCACGCTGGTTGAGTCCTAACTCTCCCCATCTACTGCAACGGACACCACGCTGGTTGGCTCCTGACCCTCCCGATATACTACATATGGACACTACGCTGGTTGGCTCCTGACTCTCCCCATCTACCGCCTACGGACACCACGCTGGTTGGCTCCTGACACTCCCAATTTACTACTTGCGGACACCACGCTGATTGACTCCTTACCCCAGCACGCTGGTTGGCTCCTGACTCTCCCCATCTACCACCTATGGACACCACGCTGGTTGGCTCCTGACACTCCCCATCTACTAACTGCGGACACCATGCTGGTTGGCTCCTGACCCTCCCCATCTGCTACCTACGGTCACCATGCTGGTTGGCTCCTGACCCTCCCCATATACTACCTACAGACACCACGCTGGTTGGCATGTCTACTGACCCGCCCCATCTGCTGCCTACGGACACCACGCTGGTTGGCTCCTGACCCTCACCATCTACTTCCTGCAGACACCATACTGGTTGGCTCCTGAATCCCCCGTATACTACCTGCGGACACCACTCTGGTTGACTCCTGACCCTCCCCATCTACTGCCTGCGGACACCACGCTAGTTCATCCTGACCCTCCCCATCTACTGCCTACAGACACCATGCTGGTTGGTTCATGACCCTCCCCATCTACTGCCTATGTAGACCACGCTGGTTGAGTCCTAACTCTCCCCATCTACTGCCTACGGACACCACGCTGGTTGGCTACTGACCCTCCCGATCTACTACATATGGACACCACACTGGGTGGCTCCTGACTCTCCCCATCTACCGCCTACGGACACCATGCTGGTTGGCTCCTGACACTCCCCATTTACTACTTGCGGACACCATGCTGATTGACTCCTTTCCCCACCACGCTGGTTGGCTCCTGACCCTCCCCATCTACTACCTGCGGACACCACGCTGGTTGGCTCCTGACACTCCCCATCTACTACCTACGGACACCATGCTGGTTGGCTCCTGAACCTCCCCATCTATTACCTACGGACACCACGCTGGTTGGCTTCTGACTCTCCCCATCTACGGCCTGCGGACACCACGCTGGTTGGCTCCTGACATTCCCCATCTACCTCCTGCAAACACCAGGCTGGTTGGCTCATGACTCTCCCCATCTACTACCTATGGACACCACGTTGGTTGGCTCCTGACTCTCCCCATCTGCTACCTATCAACACCACGCTGGATGGTTCCTGACGCTCCCCATCTACTGCCTACGGACACCACGCTTGTTTGCTCCTGACCCTCACATCTACTGCCTACGGACACGACGCTGGTTGACTCCTGACCCTCCCCATCTACTACCTACGGACACCACGCTGGTTGACTCCTGACCCTCCCCATCTACTGCCTACGGACACCACAATGGTTGGCATGGCTCCTGACCCGCCCCATTTGCTACCTACGGACACCACACTTTTTGGCTCCTAACCCGCCCCATCTGCTACTTACAGACACCACGCTGGTTGGCTCCTGACCCTCCCCATCTACTGCCTTCGGACATCACGCTGGTTGGCTCCTGACCCTCGCCATCTACTACCTACGGACACCCCACTGGTTGGCTCCTGACCCTCCCTATCTGCTACCTACGAACACCGTGATGGTTGGCTCAAGACCCTCCCTATATACTACCTGCGGACAGCACGCTGGTTGACTCCTACCCTCCCCATCTACTGCCTACGGACACCACACTGGTTGGCTCCTGACCCTCCCCATCTACCACCTATGGACACCATGCTGGTTTGCACCAGTCTCTCCCCACATAATGCCTACGGATACCACACTGGTTGGCTCCTGAACTTCCCCATCTACTGACTACTGACACCACGCTGGTTTGCTCCTGACCCTCCCCATCTACTACCTACGGACCCCACACTGGTTGGTTCATGACCCTCCCCATCTAGTACCTACGGACCCACGCTGGTTGGCTCCTGACCCTCCCCATCTACTACATACGGACACCACGCTGGTTGGCTCCTGACCCTCCACATCTACTACGTACAGACACCACACTGGTTGGCTCCTGACCCTCCCTATCTACTACCTACGAACACCACGCTGGTTGGCTCCAGGCCCTCCCCATCTACTACTGGCGGACACCACGCTGGTTGAACCTGACCCTCCCCATCTACTGCCTACGGACACCACGCTGGTTGGCTCTTGACCCTCCCCATCTACCACCTACGGACACCATGCTGGTTGGCACTGGACTCTCCCCATATCCTGCCGACGCACACCACGCTGGTTGGCTCCTGACCCTCCCCATCTACTGCCTACGGACATCAAGCTGGTTGGCTCCTGACCCTCCCCATCTACTGCCTGCGGACACCACGCTTGTTGACTCCTGACCCTCCCCATCTACTGCCCATGGACACCACACTGGTTTGCTCCTGACCCTCCCCATCTAAAGCCTACGGACAACACGCTGGTTGGCACCGGACTCTCCCCATCTACTACCTAACGACACGACGCTGGTTGGCTCCGGACCCTCCCCATCTACTAAATGCGGACACCATGCTGGTTTCGCTCCTGACTTTCCCCATCTACTACCTGCGGACACCACGCTGGTTGGCTCCTGACCCTCCCACACCACGCTGGTTGGCTCCTGACCCCCCCACATCTACTACCTATGGACACCATGCTGGTTGGCTCCTGACACTCCCCATCTACTGCCTACGGTCACCACACTGGTTGGCATGGCTCCTGACCCGCCCCATATACTGCCTACGGACACCACGCTGGTTGGCTACTGACCCTCCCCATCTACTATCTGCAGACACCGCTCCGGTTGACTCCTGACCCTCCCCATCTACTGCCTGCGGACACCACGCTAGTTCATCCTGACCCTTCCCATCTACTGCCTACAGACACCACGCTGGTTGGCTCCTGACCCTCCCCATCTACTGCCTATGTACACCACGCTGGTTGAGTCCTAACTCTCCCCATCTACTGCCTACGGACACCACGCTGGTTGGCTCCTGACCCTCCCGATATACTACATATGGACACTACGCTGGTTGGCTCCTGACTCTCCCCATCTACCGCCTACGGACACCGCGCTGGTTGGCTCCTGACACTCCCCATTTAATACTTGCGGACACCACGCTGATTGACTCCTTACCCCACCACGCTGGTTGGCTCCTGACTCTCCCCATCTACCACCTACGGACACCACGCTGGTTGGCTCCTGACCCTCCACATCTACTACGTACAGACACCACACTGGTTGGCTCCTGACCCTCCCTATCTACTACCTACGAACACCACGCTGGTTGGCTCCAGGCCCTCCCCATCTACTACTGGCGGACACCATGCTGGTTGAACCTGAACCTCCCCATCTACTGCCTACGGACACCACGCTGGTTGGCTCTTGACCCTCCCCATCTACCACCTACGGACACCATGCTGGTTGGCACTGGACTCTCCCCATATCCTGCCGACGCACACCACGCTGGTTGGCTCCTGACCCTCCCCATCTACTGCCTACGGACATCACGCTGGTTGGCTCCTGACCCTCCCCATCTACTGCCTGCGGACACCACGCTTGTTGACTCCTGACCCTCCCCATCTACTGCCCATGGACACCACACTGGTTTGCTCCTGACCCTCCCCATCTAAAGCCTACGGACAACACGCTGGTTGGCACCGGACTCTCCCCATCTACTACCTAACGACACGACGCTGGTTGGCTCCGGACCCTCCCCATCTACTAAATGCGGACACCATGCTGGTTTCGCTCCTGACATTCCCCATCTACTACCTGCGGACACCACGCTGGTTGGCTCCTGACCCTCCCACACCACGCTGGTTGGCTCCTGACCCCCCCACATCTACTACCTATGGACACCATGCTGGTTGGCTCCTGACACTCCCCATCTACTGCCTACGGTCACCACACTGGTTGGCATGGCTCCTGACCCGCCCCATATACTGCCTACGGACACCACGCTGGTTGGCTACTGACCCTCCCCATCTACTATCTGCAGACACCGCTCCGGTTGACTCCTGACCCTCCCCATCTACTGCCTGCGGACACCACGCTAGTTCATCCTGACCCTCCCCATCTACTGCCTACAGACACCACGCTGGTTGGCTCCTGACCCTCCCCATCTACTGCCTATGTACACCACGCTGGTTGAGTCCTAACTCTCCCCATCTACTGCCTACGGACACCACGCTGGTTGGCTCCTGACCCTCCCGATCTACTACATATGGACACCACGCTGGTTGGCTCCTGACTCTCCCCATCTACCGCCTACGGACACCACGCTGGTTGGCATGTCTACTGACCCGCCCCATCTGCTGCCTACGGACACCACGCTGGTTGGCTCCTGACCCTCCCCATATACTACCTACAGACACCACGCTGGTTGGCATGTCTACTGACCCGCCCCATCTGCTGCCTACGGACACCACGCTGGTTGGCTCCTGACCCTCACCACCTACTTCCTGCGGACACCACACTGGTTGGCTCCTGAACCCCCCGCATACTACCTGCGGACACCACTCTGGTTGACTCCTGACCCTCCCCATCTACTGACTGCGGACACCAAGCTAGTTCATCCTGACCCTCCCCATCTACTGCCTACAGACACAACGCTGGTTTGCTCATGACCCTCCCCATCTACTGCCTATGTAGACCACGCCGGTTGAGTCCTAACTCTCCCCATGCCTACGGACACCACGCTGGTTGGCTCCTGACCCTCCCGATCTACTACATATGGACACCACACTGGTTGGCTCCTGACTCCCCGTCTACCGCCTACGGACACCACGCTGGTTGGCTCCTGACACTCCCCATTTACTACTTGCGGACACCACGCTGATTGCCTCCTTACCCCACCACGCTGGTTGGCTCCTGACTCTCCCCATCTACCACCTACGGACACCACGCTGGTTGGCTCCTGACACTCCCCATCTGCTGCCTACGGCCACCATGCTGGTTGGCTCCTGACCCTCCCCATATACTACCTACAGACACCACGCTGGTTGGCATGTCTACTGACCCGCCCCATCTGCTGCCTACGGACACCACGCTGGTTGGCTCCTGACCCTCACCATCTACTTCCTGCGGACACCACACTGGTTGGCTCCTGACCCTCTCCATCTCCTACCTGAGAACACCAAACTGGTTGGCTCCTGACTCTCCCCATCTACTACCTACGGACATCACGCTGGTTGGCTCCTGACCCTCCCCATCTACTACCTATGGACACCACACTGGTTGGTTCATGACCCTCCCCATCTACTACTTACGGACACCACGCTGGTTGGCTCCTGACCCTCCCCATCTACTACATACGGACACCACGCTGGTTGGCTCCTGACCCTCCACATCTACTATGTACAGACACCACACTGGTTGGCTCCTGATCCTCCCTGTCTACTACCTACGAACACCACGCTGGTTGGCTCCAGGCCCTCCACATCTACTACCGGCGGACACCATGCTGGTTGAACCTGACCCTCCCCATCTACTGCCTACGGACACCACGCTGGTTGGCTCTTGACCCTCTTCCCATCTACCACCTACGGATACCATGCTGGTTGGCACTGGACTCTCCCCATATCCTGCCGACGCACACCACGCTGGTTGGCTCCTGACCCTCCCCATCTACTGCCTACGGACATCACGCTGGTTGGCTCCTGACCGTCCCCATCTACTGCCTGCGGACACCACGCTTGTTGACTCCTGACCCTCCCCATCTACTGCCCATGGACACCACACTGGTTTGCTCCTGACCCTCCCCATCTAAAGCCTACGGACAACACGCTGGTTGGCACCGGACTCTCCCCATCTACTACCTAACGACACGACGCTGGTTGGCTCCGGACCCTCCCCATCTACTAAATGCGGACACCATGCTGGTTTCACTCCTGACATTCCCCATCTACTACCTGCGGACACCACGCTGGTTGGCTCCTGACCCTCCCACACCACACTGGTTGGCCTCCTGACCCCCACACATCTACTACCTATAGACACCATGCTGGTTGGCTCCTGACACTCCCCATCTACTGCCTACTGTCACCACACTGGTTGGCATGGCTACTGACCCGCCCCATATACTGCCTACGGACACCACGCTGGTTGGCTACTGACCCTCCGCATCTACTATCTGCAGACACCGCTCTGGTTGACTCCTGACCCTCCCCATCTACTTCCTGCGGACACCACGCTAGTTCATCCTGACCCTCCCCATCTACTGCCGACAGACACATCGCTGGTTGGCTCCTGACCCTCCCCATCTACTGCCTATGTACAACACCCTGGTTGAGTCCTAACTCTCCCCATCTACTGCAACGGACACCACGCTGGTTGGCTCCTGACCCTCCCGATATACTACATATGGACACTACGCTGGTTGGCTCCTGACTCTCCCCATCTACCGCCTACGGACACCACGCTGGTTGGCTCCTGACACTCCCAATTTACTACTTGCGGACACCACGCTGATTGACTCCTTACCCCAGCACGCTGGTTGGCTCCTGACTCTCCCCATCTACCACCTACGGACACCACGCTGGTTGGCTCCTGACACTCCCCATCTACTAACTGCGGACACCATGCTGGTTGGCTCCTGACCCTCCCCATCTGCTACCTACGGTCACCATGCTGGTTGGCTCCTGACCCTCCCCATATACTACCTACAGACACCACGCTGGTTGGCATGTCTACTGACCCGCCCCATCTGCTGCCTACGGACACCACGCTGGTTGGCTCCTGACCCTCACCATCTACTTCCTGCAGACACCATACTGGTTGGCTCCTGAACCCCCCGTATACTACCTGCGGACACCACTCTGGTTGACTCCTGACCCTCCCCATCTACTGCCTGCGGACACCACGCTAGTTCATCCTGACCCTCCCCATCTACTGCCTACAGACACCATGCTGGTTGGCTCATGACCCTCCCCATCTACTACATATGGACACCACACTGGGTGGCTCCTGACTCTCCCCATCTACCGCCTACGGACACCATGCTGGTTGGCTCCTGACACTCCCCATTTACTACTTGCGGACACCATGCTGATTGACTCCTTTCCCCACCACGCTGGTTGGCTCCTGACCCTCCCCATCTACTACCTGCGGACACCACGCTGGTTGGCTCCTGACACTCCCCATCTACTACCTACGGACACCATGCTGGTTGGCTCCTGAACCTCCCCATCTATTACCTACGGACACCACGCTGGTTGGCTTCTGACTCTCCCAATCTACGGCCTGCGGACACCACGCTGGTTGGCTCCTGACATTCCCCATCTACCTCCTGCAAACACCAGGCTGGTTGGCTCATGACTCTCCCCATCTACTACCTATGGACACCACGTTGGTTGGCTCCTGACTCTCCCCATCTGCTACCTATCAACACCACGCTGGATGGTTCCTGACGCTCCCCATCTACTGCCTACGGACACCACGCTTGTTTGCTCCTGACCCTCCCATCTACTGCCTACGGACACGACGCTGGTTGACTCCTGACCCTCCCCATCTACTACCTACGGACACCACGCTGGTTGACTCCTGACCCTCCCCATCTACTGCCTACGGACACCACAATGGTTGGCATGGCTCCTGACCCGCCCCATTTGCTACCTACGGACACCACACTTTTTGGCTCCTAACCCGCCCCATCTGCTACTTACAGACACCACGCTGGTTGGCTCCTGACCCTCCCCATCTACTGCCTTCGGACATCACGCTGGTTGGCTCCTGACCCTCGCCATCTACTACCTACGGACACCCCACTGGTTGGCTCCTGACCCTCCCTATCTGCTACCTACGAACACCGTGATGGTTGGCTCAAGACCCTCCCTATATACTACCTGCGGACAGCACGCTGGTTGACTCCTACCCTCCCCATCTACTGCCTACGGACACCACACTGGTTGGCTCCTGACCCTCCCCATCTACCACCTATGGACACCATGCTGGTTTGCACCAGTCTCTCCCCACATAATGCCTACGGATACCACACTGGTTGGCTCCTGAACTTCCCCATCTACTGACTACTGACACCACGCTGGTTTGCTCCTGACCCTCCCCATCTACTACCTACGGACCCCACACTGGTTGGTTCATGACCCTCCCCATCTAGTACCTACGGACCCACGCTGGTTGGCTCCTGACCCTCCCCATCTACTACATACGGACACCACGCTGGTTGGCTCCTGACCCTCCACATCTACTACGTACAGACACCACACTGGTTGGCTCCTGACCCTCCCTATCTACTACCTACGAACACCATGCTGGTTGGCTCCAGGCCCTCCCCATCTACTACTGGCGGACACCATGCTGGTTGAACCTGACCCTCCCCATCTACTGCCTACGGACACCACGCTGGTTGGCTCTTGACCCTCCCCATCTACCACCTTCGGACACCATGCTGGTTGGCACTGGACTCTCCCCATATCCTGCCGACGCACACCACGCTGGTTGGCTCCTGACCCTCCCCATCTACTGCCTACGGACATCAAGCTGGTTGGCTCCTGACCCTCCCCATCTACTGCCTGCGGACACCACGCTTGTTGACTCCTGACCCTCCCCATCTACTGCCCATGGACACCACACTGGTTTGCTCCTGACCCTCCCCATCTAAAGCCTACGGACAACACGCTGGTTGGCACCGGACTCTCCCCATCTACTACCTAACGACACGACGCTGGTTGGCTCCGGACCCTCCCCATCTACTAAATGCGGACACCATGCTGGTTTCGCTCCTGACTTTCCCCATCTACTACCTGCGGACACCACGCTGGTTGGCTCCTGACCCTCCCACACCACGCTGGTTGGCTCCTGACCCCCCCACATCTACTACCTATGGACACCATGCTGGTTGGCTCCTGACACTCCCCATCTACTGCCTACGGTCACCACACTGGTTGGCATGGCTGCTGACCCGCCCCATATACTGCCTACGGACACCACGCTGGTTGGCTACTGACCCTCCCCATCTACTATCTGCAGACACCGCTCCGGTTGACTCCTGACCCTCCCCATCTACTGCCTGCGGACACCACGCTAGTTCATCCTGACCCTCCCCATCTACTGCCTACAGACACCACGCTGGTTGGCTCCTGACCCTCCCCATCTACTGCCTATGTACACCACGCTGGTTGAGTCCTAACTCTCCCCATCTACTGCCTACGGACACCACGCTGGTTGGCTCCTGACCCTCCCGATATACTACATATGGACACTACGCTGGTTGGCTCCTGACTCTCCCCATCTACCGCCTACGGACACCACGCTGGTTGGCTCCTGACACTCCCCATTTAATACTTGCGGACACCACGCTGATTGACTCCTTACCCCACCACGCTGGTTGGCTCCTGACTCTCCCCATCTACCACCTACGGACACCACGCTGGTTGGCTCCTGACCCTCCACATCTACTACGTACAGACACCACACTGGTTGGCTCCTGACCCTCCCTATCTACTACCTACGAACACCACGCTGGTTGGCTCCAGGCCCTCCCCATCTACTACTGGCGGACACCATGCTGGTTGAACCTGACCCTCCCCATCTACTGCCTACGGACACCACGCTGGTTGGCTCTTGACCCTCCCCATCTACCACCTACGGACACCATGCTGGTTGGCACTGGACTCTCCCCATATCCTGCCGACGCACACCACGCTGGTTGGCTCCTGACCCTCCCCATCTACTGCCTACGGACATCACGCTGGTTGGCTCCTGACCCTCCCCATCTACTGCCTGCGGACACCACGCTTGTTGACTCCTGACCCTCCCCATCTACTGCCCATGGACACCACACTGGTTTGCTCCTGACCCTCCCCATCGAAAGCCTACGGACAACACGCTGGTTGGCACCGGACTCTCCCCATCTACTACCTAACGACACGACGCTGGTTGGCTCCGGACCCTCCCCATGTACTAAATGCGGACACCATGCTGGTTTCGCTCCTGACATTCCCCATCTACTACCTGCGGACACCACGCTGGTTGGCTCCTGACCCTCCCACACCACGCTGGTTGGCTCCTGACCCCCCCACATCTACTACCTATGGACACCATGCTGGTTGGCTCCTGACACTCCCCATCTACTGCCTACGGTCACCACACTGGTTGGCATGGCTCCTGACCCGCCCCATATACTGCCTACGGACACCACGCTGGTTGGCTACTGACCCTCCACATCTACTATCTGCAGACACCGCTCCGGTTGACTCCTGACCCTCCCCATCTACTGCCTGCGGACACCACGCTAGTTCATCCTGACCCTCCCCATCTACTGCCTACAGACACCACGCTGGTTGGCTCCTGACCCTCCCCATCTACTGCCTATGTACACCACGCTGGTTGAGTCCTAACTCTCCCCATCTACTGCCTACGGACACCACGCTGGTTGGCTCCTGACCCTCCCGATATACTACATATGGACACTACGCTGGTTGGCTCCTGACTCTCCCCATCTACCGCCTACGGACACCACGCTGGTTGGCTCCTGACACTCCCCATTTAATACTTGCGGACACCACGCTGATTGACTCCTTACCCCACCACGCTGGTTGGCTCCTGACTCTCCCCATCTACCACCTACGGACACCACGCTGGTTGGCTCCTGACACTCCCCATCTACTACCTGCGGACACCATGCTGGTTGGCTCCTGACCCTCCCCATCTGCTACCTACGGTCACCATGCTGGTTGGCTCCTGATTCTCCCCATATACTACCTACAGACACCACGCTGGTTGGCATGTCTACTGACCCGCCCCATCTGCTGCCTACGGACACCACGCTGGTTGGCTCCTGACCCTCACCATCTACTTCCTGCGGACACCACACTGGTTGGCTCCTGAACCCCCCGTATACTACCTGCGGACACCACTCTGGTTGACTCCTGACCCTCCCCATCTACTGCCTGCGAACACCACGCTAGTTCATCCTGACCCTCCCCATCTACTGCCTACAGACACCACGCTGGTTGGCTCATGACCCTTCCTATCTACTGCCTATGTAGACCACTCTGGTTGAGTCCTAACTCTCCCCATCTACTGCCTACGGACACCACGCTGGTTGGCTACTGACCCTCCCCATCTACCACCTATAGACACAATGCTGGTTTGCACCAGATTCTCCCCATATACTGCCTACGGAACCCACACTGGTTAGCTCCTGAACCTCCCCATCTACTGCCTACTGACACCACGCTGGTTTGCTCCTGACCCTTCCCATCACTACCTACGGACACAACACTGGTTGGTTCCTGACCCTCCCCATCTACTACCTATGGACACCACGCTGGTTGGCTCCTGACCCTCCCCCTCTACTACCTACAGACACCACGCTGGTTGGGTCCTGACCCTCCCCATCTACTACCTACGGACACCACGCTGGTTGGCTCCTGACCCCCCCACATCTACTACCTATGGACACCATGCTGGTTGGCTCCTGACCCTCCCCATCTACTGCCTACGGACACCACACTGGTTGGCATGGCTCCTGACCCGCCCCATATACTGCCTACGGACACCACGCTGGTTGGCTACTGACCCTCCCCATCTACTATCTGCAGACACCGCTCTGGTTGACTCCTGACCCTCCCCATCTACTGCCTGCGGACACCACGCTAGTTCATCCTGACCCTCCCCATCTACTGCCTACAGACACCACACTGGTTGGCTCCTGACCCTCCCCATCTACTACCTATGTACACCACGCTGGTTGAACCTGACCCTCCCCATCTACTGCCTACAGAAACCACGCTGATTGGCTCCTGACCCTCCCCATCTACTACCTATGGACACCACGCTGGTTGGCTCCTGACCCTCCCCCTCTACTACCTACAGACACCACGCTGGTTGGGTCCTGACAATCCCCATCTACTACCTACGGACACCACGCTGGTTGGCTCCTGACCCTCAAGATCTACTACCTACGAACACCACGCTGGTTGGCCCAGGCCCTCCCCATCTACTACCTGTGGACACCAAGCTGGTTGAACCTGACCCTCCCCATCTACTGCCAACGGACACCACGCTGGTTGGCTCCTAACCCTCCCCATCTACCACCTACGGACACCACACTGGTTTTCTCCTGACACTCCCCAGCTAATGCCTACGGACAACACGCTGGTTGGCACCGGACTCTCCCCATCTACTACCTACCGACACCACGCTGGTTGGCTCCGGACCCTCCCCATCTACTACATGCGGACACCATGCTGGTTTCACTCCTGACATTCCCTATCTACTAGCTGCGGACACCACGCTGGTTTCGCTCCTGACCCTCCCAATCTACTACCTACTGACACCATGCTGGTTGGCTCCAGACCCTCCCCATCTACTACCTGCAGACACCATGCTGGTTTCGCTCCTGACCCTCCCCATCTACTACCTGCGGACACCATGCTGGTTTCGCTCCTGACCCTCCCCATCTACTACCTGCGGACACCACGCTGGTTGGCCCCTGACCCCCCCCAAATCTACTACCTATGGACACCATGCTGGTTGGCTCCTGATGCTTCCCATCTACTGCCTACGGATATCACGCTGGTTGGCATGGTTCCTGGCCCGCCCCATATACTGCCTACAGACACCACGCTGGTTGGCTCCTGACCCTCCCCATCTACTATCTGCAGACACCACTCTGGTTGGCTCCTGACCCTCCCCATCTACTGCCTGCGGACACCACGCTAGTTCATCCTGACCCTCCCCATCTAATGCCTACGGACACCACGCTTGTTGGCTCCTGACCCTCCCCATCTACTGCCTACGGACACCTCACTGGTTGACTCCTGACCCTCCCCACCTACTGCCTATGGACACCACGCTGGTTGGCTCCTAACCCTCCCGATCTACTACCTATGGACACCACACTGATTGGCCCCTGAATCTCCCCATCTACCGCCTAGGGACAACATGCTGGTTGGCTTTGACCCTCCCCATCTACTGCCTACGTACACCATGCTGGTTGGCTCCTGACCCTCCCCATCTACTACCTAGGGACACCATGCTGGTTGGCATGGTTCCTGACCCACCCCATCTGCTGCCTACAGACACCACGCTGGTTGGCTCCTGACCCTCCCCATCTACTACCTGCGGACACCACACTGGCTGGCTCCTGACCCCCCGTATACTACCTGTGGACACCACGCTGGTTGGCTCCTGACCCTCCCCATCTCCTATCTGAGGACACCTTGCTGGTTGGCTCCTGACTCTCCCCATCTACTACCTGCGGACACCACGCTGGTTGGCTCCTGACCCTCCCCATCTACTACCTGCGGACACCATGCTGGTTGGCTCCTGACCCTCCCCATCTACTACCTACAGACACCACGCTGGTTGGCTCCTGATCCTCCCCATCTACTAAATACAGACACCATGCGGGTTGCCTCCTGACCCTCCCCATCTACTGCCTATGGACACCACACTGGTTGGCTCCTGACCCTCCCATCTACCACCTATGGACACCATGCTGGTTTGCACCAGTCTCTCCCCACATAATGCCTACGGACACCACACTGGTTGGCTCCTGAACCTCCCCATCTACTGACTACGGATACCACGCTGGTTTGCTCCTGACCCTCCCCATCTACTACCTACGGACCCCACACTGGTTGGTTCCTGACCCTCCCCATCTACTTCCTACGGACACCACGCTGGTTGGCTCCTGACCCTCCCCATCTACTACATACGGACACCACGCTGGTTGGCTCCTGACCCTCCAAATCTACTACGTACAGACACCACACTGGTTGGCTCCTGACCCTCCCCATCTACTACCTGCGGACACCACACTGGTTGAACCTGACCCTCCCCATCTACTGCCTACAGAAACCACGCTGGTTGGCTCCTGACCCTCCCCATCTACTACCTACGGACACCATGCTGGTTGGCACTGGACTCTCCCCATATCCTGCTGACGCACACCACGCTGGTTGGCTCCTGACCCTCCCCATCTACTGCCTACAGACACCATGCTGGTTGGCTCCTGACCCTCCCCATCTACTGCCTGCGGACACCACGCTGGTTGGCTCCTGACCCTCCCCTTCTACAACCTCCGGACACCACGCTTGTTGACTCCTGACCCTCCCCATGTACTGCCCATGGACACCACACTGGTTTGCTCCTGACCCTCCCCATCTAAAGCCTACGGACAACACGCTGGTTGGCACCGGACTCTCCCCATCTACTACCTAACGACACCACGCTGATTGGCTCCGGACCCACCCTATCTACTACATGCGGACACCATGCTGGATTCGCTCCTGACATTCCCCATCTACTACCTGCGGACACCACGCTGGTTGGCTCCTGACCCTCCCACACCACGCTGGTTGGCTTCTGACCCCCCCACATCTACTACCTATGGACACCATGCTGGTTGGCTCCTGACCCTCCCCATCTACTGCCTACGGACACCACACTGGTTGGCATGGCTCCTGACCCGCCCCATATACTGCCTACGGACACCACGCTGGTTGGCTACTGACCCTCCCCATCTACTATCTGCAGACACCGCTCTGGTTGACTCCTGACCCTCCCCATCTACTGCCTGCGGACACCACGCTAGTTCATCCTGACCCTCCCCATCTACTGCCTACAGACACCACACTGGTTGGCTCCTGACCCTCCCCATCTACTACCTATGTACACCACGCTGGTTGAACCTGACCCTCCCCATCTACTGCCTACAGAAACCACGCTGGTTGGCTCCTGACCCTCCCCATCTACCACCTACGGACACCATGCTGGTTGGCACTGGACTCTCCCCATATCCTGCTGACGCACACCACGCTGGTTGGCTCCTGACCCTCCCCATCTACTGCCTACAGACACCATGCTGGTTGGCTCCTGACCCTCCCCATCTACTGCCTGCGGACACCACGCTGGTTGGCTCCTGACCCTCCCCATCTACGACCTCCGGACACCACGCTTGTTGACTCCTGACCCTCCCCATGTACTGCCCATGGACACCACACTGGTTTGCTCCTGACCCTCCCCATCTAAAGCCTATGGACAACACGCTGGTTAGCACCGGACTCTCCCCATCTACTACCTAACGGCACCACGCTGATTGGCTCCGGACCCTCCCCATCTACTACATGCGGACACCATGCTGGTTTCGCTCCTGACATTCCATATCTACTACCTGCGGACACCACGCTGGTTGGCTCCTGACCCTCCCACACCACGCTGGTTGACTCCTGACCCCCCCACATCTACTACCTATGGACACCATGCTGGTTGGCTCCTGACCCTCCCCATCTACTGCCTACGGACACCACACTGGTTGGCATGGCTCCTGACCCGCCCCATATACTGCCTACGGACACCACGCTGGTTAGCTACTGACCCTCCCCATCTACTATCTGCAGACACCGCTCTGGTTGACTCCTGACCCTCCCCATCTGCTGCCTGCGGACACCACGCTAGTTCATCCTGACCCTCCCCATCTACTGCCTACAGACACCACACTGGTTGGCTCCTGACCCTCCCCATCTACTGCCTATGTACACCACGCTGGTTGAGTCCTAACTCTCCCCATCTACTGCCTACGGACACCACGCTGGTTGGCTCCTGACCCTCCCGTACTACTACATATGGACACCACGCTGGTTGGCTCCTGACTCTCCCCATCTACCGCCTACGGACACCACGCTGGTTGGCTCCTGACACTCCCCATCTACTACCTGCGGACACCATGCTGGTTGGCTCCTGACCCTCCCCATCTGCTACCTACGGTCACCATGCTGGTTGGCTCCTGACCCTCCCCATCTACTACCTGTGGACACCATGCTGATTGGCTTTGACCCTCCCCATCTACTGCCTACGTACACCATGCTGGTTGGCTCCTGACCCTCCCCATCTACTACCTACGGACACCATCCTGGTTGGCATGGCTCCTGACCCACCCCATCTGCTGCCTACGGACACCACGCTGGTTGGCTCCTGACTCTCCCCATCTACTACCTGCGGACACCACGCTGGTTGGCTCCTGAGCCTCCGCATCTACTACCTGCGGACATCATGCTGGTTGGCTCCTGACCCTCCCCATCTACTACCTACAGACACCACGCTGGTTGGCTCCTGATCCTCCCCATCTACTACCTATCACACCATGCTGGTTGGCTCCTGATGCTTCCCATCTACTGCCTACGGACACCACGATGGTTGGCATGGCTCCTGGCCCGCCCCATATACTGCCTACGGACACCACGCTGGTTGGCTCCTGACCCTCCCCATCTACTATCTGCAGACACCACTCTGGTTGGCTCCTGACCCTCCCCATCTACTGCCTGTGGACACCACGCTACTTCATCCTGACCCTCCCCATCTAATGCCTACCGACACCACGCTTGTTGGCTCCTGACCCTCCCCATCTACTGCCTACGGACACCTCACTGGTTGACTCCTGACCCTCCCCATCTACTGCCTACAGACACCACGCTGGTTGGCTCCTAACCCTCCCAATCTACTACCTATGGACAGCACACTGATTGGCCCCTGACTCTCCCCATCTACCGCCTAGGGACAACATGCTGGTTGGCTCCTGACACTCCCCATCTACTACTTGCGGACACCGTGCTGGTTGACTCTTTACCCCACAACGCTGGTTGGCTCCTGACTCTCCCCATCTACCAACTACGGACACCACACTGGTTGGCTCCTGACACTCCCCATCTACTACCTGTGGACACCATGCTGATTGGCTTTGACCCTCCCCATCTACTGCCTACGTACACCATGCTGGTTGGCTCCTGACCCTCCCCATCTACTACCTACGGACACCATGCTGGTTGGCATGGCTCCTGACCCACCCCATCTGCTGCCTACGGACACCACGCTGGTTGGCTCCTGACTCTCCCCATCTACTACCTGCAGACACCACGCTGGTTGGCTCCTGAGCCTCCCCATCTACTACCTGCGGACATCATGCTGGTTGGCTCCTGACCCTCCCCATCTACTACCTACAGACACCACGCTGGTTGGCTCCTGATCCTCCCCATCTACTAAATACGGACACCACGCGGGTTGGCTCCTGACCCTCCCCATCTACTGCCTACCGACACCACCCTGGTTGGCTCCTGACCCTCCCATCTACTGCCTACGGACACCACGCTGGTTGGCTCCTGACCCTCCCCATCTACTGCCTACCGACACCACCCTGGTTGGCTCCTGACCCTCCCATCTACTACCTACAGACACCATGCTGGTTGGCATGGCTCCTGACCCACCCCATCTGCTGCCTACGGACACCACGCTGGTTGGCTCCTGACTCTCCCCATCTACTACCTGCGGACACCACGCTGGTTGGCTCCTGAGCCTCCCCATCTACTACCTGCGGACATCATGCTGGTTGGCTCCTGACCCTCCCCATCTACTACCTACAGACACCACGCTGGTTGGCTCCTGATCCTCCCCATCTACTAAATACGGACACCACGCGGGTTGGCTCCTGACCCTCCCCATCTACTGCCTACCGACACCACCCTGGTTGGCTCCTGACCCTCCCATCTACTGCCTACGGACACCACGCTGGTTGGCTCCTGACCCTGCCTATCTACTGTCTGCGGACACCATGCTGGTTGGCTCCTGACCCTCCCCATCTGCTGTCTACAGACACCACGCTTGTTGGTTCCTGACCCTCCCCATCTACTGCCTACGGACACTATGCTGGTTGACTCCTAACCCTGCCCATCTACTACCTGCAAACACCACGCTGGTTGGCTCCTGACCCTCCCCATCTACTGCCTACGGACAACATGCTGGTTGACTCCTAACCCTCCCCATCTACTACCTGCGAACACCACGCTGGTTGGCTCCTGACCCTCCCCATCTACTACCTAAGGACACCATGCTAGTTGGCTCCTGACCCTCCCCATCTACTACCTACGGACACCAAGCTGGTTGGCTCCTGACCCTCCCCATCTACTATCTGAGGACACCATGCTGGTTGGCTCCTGACCCTCCCCATCTACTACCTACGGACACCAAGCTGGTTGGCTCCTGACCCTCCCCATCTACTACCTACGGACACCACGCTGGTTGGCTCCTGACTTTCCCCATCTACTACCTACAGACACCACGCTGGTTGGCTCCTGACTTTCCCCATCTACTGCCTACTGACAGTATGTTGGTTGACTCCTGACCCTCCCCATCTACTACCTACCAACACCACGCTGGTTGGCTCCTGACCCTCCCCATCTACTATCTGAGGACACCACACTGGTTGGCTCCTGACTCTCCCCATCCACTACCTGCGGACACCAGGCTGATTGGCTCCTGACCCTCCCCATCTACTACCTGCGGACACAACACTGGTTGGCTCCTGAACCCCCCGTATACTACCTGGACACCACTCTGGTTGACTTCTGACCCTCCCCATCTACTGCCTGCGGACACCACGCTAGTTCATCCTGACCCTCCCCATCTACTGCCTACAGACACCACGCTGGTTGGCTCATGACCCTCCCCATCTACTGCCTATGTAGACCACGCAGGTTGAGTACTAACTCTCCCCATCTACTGCCTACGGACACCACGCTGGTTGGCTCCTAACCCTCCCAATCTACTACATATGGACACCACACTGGTTGGCTCCTGACTCTCCCCATCTACCGCCTACGGACACCACGCTGGTTGGCTCCTGACACTCCCCATTTACTACTTGCGGACACTACGCTGATTGACTCCTTACCCCACCACGCTGGTTGGCTCCTGACTCTCCCCGTCTACCACCTACGGACACCACGCTGGTTGGCTCCTGACACTCCCCATCTACTACCTGCGGACACCATGCTGGTTGGCTCCTGACCCTCCCCATCTGCTGCCTACGGCCACCATGCTGGTTGGCTCCTGACCCTCCCCATATACTACCTACAGACACCACGCTGGTTGGCATGTCTACTGACCCGCCCCATCTGCTGCCTACGGACACCACGCTGGTTGGCTCCTGACCCTCACCATCTACTTCCTGCGGACACTACACTGGTTGGCTCCTGAACCCCCCGTATACTACCTGCGGACACCACGCTGGTTGGCTCCTGACCCTCCCCATCTCCTACCTGAGAACACCAAACTGGTTGGCTCCTGACTCTCCCCATCTACTACCTACGGACATCATGCTGGTTGGCTCCTGACCCTCCCCATCTACTACCTATGGACACCATGCTGGTTGGCTCCTGACCCTCCCCATCTGATGCCTACGGCCACCATGCTGGTTGGCTCCTGACCCTCCCCCGGACACCACACTGGTTGGCTCCTGAACCCCCCGTATACTACCTGCGGACACCACGCTGGTTGGCTCCTGACCCTCCCCATTTACTACTTGCGGACACTACGCTGATTGACTCCTTACCCCACCACGCTGGTTGGCTCCTGACTCTCCCCGTCTACCACCTACGGACACCACGCTGGTTGGCTCCTGACACTCCCCATGTACTACCTGTGGACACCATGTTGGTTGGCTCCTGACCCTCCCCATCTGCTGCCTACGGCCACCATGTTGGTTGGCTCCTGACCCTCCCCCGGACACCACACTGGTTGGCTCCTGAACCCCCCGTATACTACCTGCGGACACCACGCTGGTTGGCTCCTGACCCTCCCCATCTCCTACCTGAGAACACCAAACTGGTTGGCTCCTGACTCTCCCCATCTACTACCTACGGACATCATGCTGGTTGGCTCCTGACCCTCCCCATCTACTACCTATGGACACCACACTGGTTGGCTCCTGAACCTCCCCATCTACTGCCTACTGACACCACACTGGTTTGCTCCTGACCCTTCCCATCACTACCTACGGACACAACACTGGTTGGTTCCTGACCCTCCCCATCTACTACCTATGGACACAACGCTGGTTGGCTCCTGACCCTCCCCCTCTTCTACCTACATACACCACGCTGGTTGGGTCCTGACCCTCCCCATCTACTACCTACGGACACCACCCTGGTTGGCTCCTGACCCTCACTATCTACTACCTACGAACACCACGCTGGTTGGCCCAGGCCCTCCCCATCTACTACCTGCGGACACCAAGCTGGTTGAACCTGACCCTCCCCATCTACTGCCAACAGACACCACGCTGGTTGGCTCCTAACCCTCCCCATCTACCACCTACGGACACCATGCTGGTTGGCACTGGACTCTCCCCATATCATCCTGCTGACAGACACCACGCTGGTTGGCTCCTGACCCTCCCCATCTACTATCTGAGGACACCACGCTGGTTGGCTCCTGACTCTCCCCATCTACTACTTGCTGACACCGTGCTGGTTGACTCTTTACCCCACCACGCTGGTTGGCTCCTGACTCTCCCCATCTACCAACTACAGACACCACACTGGTTGGCTCCTGACACTCCCCATCTACTACCTGTGGACACCATGCTGATTGGCTTTGACCCTCCCCATCTACTGCCTACGTACACCATGCTGGTTGGCTCCTGACCCTGCCCATCTACTACCTACGGACACCATGCTGGTTGGCATGGCTCCTGACCCACCCCATCTGCTGCCTACGGACAACACGCTGGTTGGCTCCTGACTCTCCCCATCTACTACCTGCGGACACCACGCTGGTTGGCTCCTGAGCCTCCCCATCTACTACCTGCGGACATCATGCTGGTTGGCTCCTGACCCTCCCCATCTACTACCTACAGACACCACGCTGGTTGGCTCCTGATCCTCCCCATCTACTAAATACGGACACCACGCGGGTTGGCTCCTGACCCTCCCCATCTACTGCCTACCGACACCACCCTGGTTGGCTCCTGACCCTCCCATCTACTGCCTACGGACACTATGCTCGTTGACTCCTAACCCTGCCCATCTACTACCTGCAAACACCACGCTGGTTGGCTCCTGACCCTCCCCATCTACTGCCTATGGACAACATGCTGGTTGACTCCTAACCCTCCCCATCTACTACCTGCGAACACCACGCTGGGTGGCTCCTGACCCTCCCCATCTACTACCTAAGGACACCATGCGGGTTGGCTCCTGACCCTCCCCATCTACTACCTACGGACACCAAGCTGGTTGGCTCCTGACCCTCCCCATCTACTATCTGAGGACACCATGCTGGTTGGCTCCTGACCCTCCCCATCTACTACCTACGGACACCAAGCTGGTTGGCTCCTGACCCTCCCCATCTACTACCTACGGACACCACGCTGGTTGGCTCCTGACTTTCCCCATCTACTACCTACAGAAACCACGCTGGTTGGCTCCTGACTTTCCCCATCTACTGCCTACTGACAGTATGTTGGTTGACTCCTGACCCTCCCCATCTACTACCTACCAACACCACGCTGGTTGGCTCCTGACCCTCCCCATCTACTATCTGAGGACACCACGCTGGTTGGCTCCTGACTCTCCCCATCCACTACCTGCGGACACCAGGCTGATTGGCTCCTGACCCTCCCCATCTACTACCTGCGGACACCACACTGGTTGGCTCCTGAACCCCCCTGTATACTACCTGGACACCACTGTGGTTGACTTCTGACCCTCCCCATCTACTGCCTGCGGACACCACGCTAGTTCATCCTGACCCTCCCCATCTACTGCCTACAGACACCACGCTGATTGGCTCATGACCCTCCCCATCTACTGCCTATGTAGACCACGCAGGTTGAGTCCTAACTCTCCCCATCTACTGCCTACGGACACCATGCTGGTTGGCTCCTGACCCTCCCGATCTACTACATATGGACACCACACTGGTTGGCTCCTGACTCTCCCCATCTACCGCCTACGGACACCACGCTGGTTGGCTCCTGACACTCCCCATTTACTACTTGCGGACACTACGCTGATTGACTCCTTACCCCACCACGCTGGTTGGCTCCTGACTCTCCCCGTCTACCACCTACAGACACCACGCTGGTTGGCTCCTGACACTCCCCATCTACTACCTGCGGACACCATGCTGGTTGGCTCCTGACCCTCCCCATCTGCTGCCTACGGCCACCATGCTGGTTGGCTCCTGACCCTCCCCATATACTACCTACAGACACCACGCTGGTTGGCATGTCTACTGACCCGCCCCATCTGCTGCCTACGGACACCACGCTGGTTGGCTCCTGACCCTCACCATCTACTTCCTGCGGACACCATGCTGGTTGGCTCCTGAACCCCCCGTATACTACCTGCGGACACCACGCTGGTTGGATCCTGACCCTCCCCATCTCCTACCTGAGAACACCAAACTGGTTGGCTCCTGACTCTCCCCATCTACTACCTACGGACATCATGCTGGTTGGCTCCTGACCCTCCCCATCTACTACCTACAGACACCACGCTGGTTGGCTCCTGATCCTCCCCATCTACTAAATACGGACACCACGCGGGTTGGCTCCTGACCCTCCCCATCTACTGCCTACCGACACCACCCTGGTTGGCTCCTGACCCTCCCATCTACTGCCTACGGACACCACGCTGGTTGGCTCCTGACCCTGCCTATCTACTGTCTGCGGACACCATGCTGGTTGGCTCCTGACCCTCTCCATCTACTGCCTACGGACACTATGCTGGTTGACTCCTAACCCAGCCCATCTACTACCTGCAAACACCACGCTGGTTGGCTCCTGACCCTCCCCATCTACTGCCTACGGACAACATGCTGGTTGACTCCTAACCCTCCCCATCTACTACCTGCGAACACCACGCTGGTTGGCTCCTGACCCTCCCCATCTACTACCTAAGGACACCATGCTAGTTGGCTCCTGACCCTCCCCATGTACTACCTACCGACGCCAAGCTGGTTGGCTCCTGACCCTCCCCATCTACTATCTGAGGACACCATGCTGGTTGGCTCCTGACCCTCTCCATCTACTGCCTACGGACACTATGCTGGTTGACTCCTAACCCTGCCCATCTACTACCTGCAAACACCACGCTGGTTGGCTCCTGACCCTCCCCATCTACTGCCTACGGACAACATGCTGGTTGACTCCTAACCCTCCCCATCTACTACCTGCGAACACCACGCTGGTTGGCTCCTGACCCTCCCCATCTACTACCTAAGGACACCATGCTAGTTGGCTCCTGACCCTCCCCATCTACTACCTACGGACACCAAGCTGGTTGGCTCCTGACCCTCCCCATCTACTATCTGAGGACACCATGCTGGTTGGCTCCTGACCCTCCCCATCTACTACCTACGGACACCAAGCTGGTTGGCTCCTGACCCTCCCCATCTACTACCTACGGACACCACGCTGGTTGGCTCCTGACTTTCCCCATCTACTACCTACAGACACCACGCTGGTTGGCTCCTGACTTTCCCCATCTACTGCCTACTGACAGTATGTTGGTTGACTCCTGACCCTCCCCATCTACTACCTACCAACACCACGCTGGTTGGCTCCTGACCCTCCCCATCTACTATCTGAGGACACCACGCTGGTTGGCTCCTGACTCTCCCCATCCACTACCTGCGGACACCAGGCTGATTGGCTCCTGACCCTCCCCATCTACTACCTGCGGACACAACACTGGTTGGCTCCTGAACCCCCCGTATACTACCTGGACACCACTCTGGTTGACTTCTGACCCTCCCCATCTACTGCCTGCGGACACCACGCTAGTTCATCCTGACCCTCCCCATCTACTGCCTACAGACACCACGCTGGTTGGCTCATGACCCTCCCCATCTACTGCCTATGTAGACCACGCAGGTTGAGTCCTAACTCTCCCCATCTACTGCCTACGGACACCACCCTGGTTGGCTCCTGACCCTCCCGATCTACTACATATGGACACCACACTGGTTGGCTCCTGACTCTCCCCATCTACCGCCTACGGACACCACGCTGCTTGGCTCCTGACACTCCCCATATACTACTTGCGGACACTACTCTGATTGACTCCTTACCCTACCACGCTGGTTGGCTCCTGACTCTCCCCGTCTACCACCTACGGACACCACGCTGGTTGGCTCCTGACCCTCCCCATCTGCTGCCTACGGCCACCATGCTGGTTGGCTCCTGACCCTCCCCATATACTACCTACAGACACCACGCTGGTTGGCATGTCTACTGACCCGCCCCATCTGCTGCCTACGGACACCACGCTGGTTGGCTCCTGACCCTCACCATCTACTTCCTGCGGACACCACACTGGTTGGCTCCTGAACCCCCCGTATACTACCTGCGGACACCACGCTGGTTGGCTCCTGACCCTCCCCATCTCCTACCTGAGAACACCAAACTGGTTGGCTCCTGACTCTCCCCATCTACTACCTACGGACATCATGCTGATTGGCTCCTGACCCTCCCCATCTACTATCTGAGGACACCATGCTGGTTGGCTCCTGACCCTCCCCATCTACTACCTACAGACACCAAGCTGGTTGGCTCCTGACTTTCCCCATCTACTGCCTACTGACAGTATGTTGGTTGACTCCTGACCCTCCCCATCTACTACCTACCAACACCACGCTGGTTGGCTCCTGACCCTCCCCATCTACTATCTGAGGACACCACGCTGGTTGGCTCCTGACTCTCCCCATCCACTACCTGCGGACACCAGGCTGATTGGCTCCTGACCCTCCCCATCTACTACCTGCGGACACAACACTGGTTGGCTCCTGAACCCCCCGTATACTACCTGGACACCACTCTGGTTGACTTCTGACCCTCCCCATCTACTGCCTGCGGACACCACGCTAGTTCATCCTGACCCTCCCCATCTACTGCCTACAGACACCACGCTGGTTGGCTCATGACCCTCCCCATCTACTGCCTATGTAGACCACGCAGGTTGAGTCCTAACTCTCCCCATCTACTGCCTACGGACACCACGCTGGTTGGCTCCTGACCCTCCCGATCTACTACATATGGACACCACATTGGTTGGCTCCTGACTCTCCCCATCTACCGCCTACGGACACCACGCTGCTTGGCTCCTGACACTCCCCATATACTACTTGCGGACACTACGCTGATTGACTCCTTACCCTACCACGCTGGTTGGCTCCTGACTCTCCCCGTCTACCACCTACGGACACCACGCTGGTTGGCTCCTGACCCTCCCCATCTGCTGCCTACGGCCACCATGCTGGTTGGCTCCTGACACTCCCCATATACTACCTACAGACACCACGCTGGTTGGCATGTCTACTGACCCGCCCCATCTGCTGCCTACGGACACCACGCTGGTTGGCTCCTGACCCTCACCATCTACTTCCTGCGGACACCACACTGGTTGGCTCCTGAGCCCCCCGTATACTACCTGCGGACACCACGCTGGTTGGCTCCTGACCCTCCCCATCTCCTACCTGAGAACACCAAACTGGTTGGCTCCTGACTCTCCCCATCTACTACCTACGGACATCATGCTGGTTGGCTCCTGACCCTCCCCATCTACTACCTATGGACACCACACTGGTTGGCTCCTGACCCTCCCTATCTGCTACCTACGAACACCATGATTGTTGGCTACACACCCTCCCTATATATTACCTGCGAACACTATGTTGGTTGACTCCTGACCCTCCCCATCTACTGCCTACGGACTCCACGCTGGTTGGCTCCTGACCCTCCCCATCTACCAACTATGGACACAATGCTGGTTTGCACCAGACTCTCCCCATATACTGCCTACGGAACCCAAACTGGTTAGCTCCTGAACCTCCCCATCTAATGCCTACTGACACCACACTGGTTTGCTCCTGACCCTTCCCATCACTACCTACGGACACAACACTGGTTGGTTCCTGACCCTCCCCATCTACTACCTATGGACACAACGCTGGTTGGCTCCTGACCCTCCCCCTCTTCTACCTACAGACACCACGCTGGTTGGGTCCTGACCCTCCCCATCTACTACCTACGGACACCACCCTGGTTGGCTCCTGACCCTCACTATCTACTACCTACGAACACCACGCTGGTTGGCCCAGGCCCTCCCCATCTACTACCTGCGGACACCAAGCTGGTTGAGCCTGACCCTCCCCATCTACTGCCAACAGACACCACGCTGGTTGGCTCCTAACCCTCCCCATCTACCACCTACGGACACCATGCTGGTTGGCACTGGACTCTCCCCATATCATCCTGCTGACAGACACCAGGCTGGTTGGCTCCTGACCCTCCCCATCTACTATCTGTGGACACCACGCTGGTTGGCTCCTGACTCTCCCCATCTACTACTTGCGGACACCGTGCTGGTTGACTCTTTACCCCACCACGCTGGTTGGCTCCTGACTCTCCCCATCTACCAACTACGGACACCACACTGGTTGGCTCCTGACACTCCCCATCTACTACCTGTGGACACCATGCTGATTGGCTTTGACCCTCCCCATCTACTGCCTACGTACACCATGCTGGTTGGCTCCTGACCCTGCCCATCTACTACCTACGGACACCATGCTGGTTGGCATGGCTCCTGACCCACCCCATCTGCTGCCTACGGACACCACGCTGGTTGGCTCCTGACTCTCCCCATCTACTACCTGCGGACACCACGCTGGTTGGCTCCTGAGCCTCCCCATCTACTACCTGCGGACATCATTCTGGTTGGCTCCTGACCCTCCCCATCTACTACCTACAGACACCATGCTGGTTGGCTCCTGATCCTCACCATCTACTAAATACGGACACCACGCGGGTTGGCTCCTGGCCCTCCCCATCTACTGCCTACCGACACCACCCTGGTTGGCTCCTGACCCTCCCATCTACTGCCTACGGACACCACGCTGGTTGGCTCCTGACCCTGCCTATCTACTGTCTGCGGACACCATGCTGGTTGGCTCCTGACCCTCCCCATCTACTGTCTACAGACACCACGCTTGTTGGCTCCTGGCCCTCCCCATCTACTGCCTACGGACACTATGCTGGTTGACTCCTAACCCTGCCCATCTACTACCTGCAAACACCACGCTGGTTGGCTCCTGACCCTCCCCATCTACTGCCTATGGACAACATGCTGGTTGACTCCTAACCCTCCCCATCTACTACCGGCGAACACCACGCTGGTTGGCTCCTGACCCTCCCCATCTACTACCTAAGGACACCATGCTGGTTGGCTCCTGACCCTCCCCATCTACTACCTACGGACACCAAGCTGGTTGGCTCCTGACCCTCCCCATCTAATATCTGAGGACACCATGCTGGTTGGCTCCTGACCCTCCCCATCTACTACCTACGGACACCAAGCTGGTTGGCTCCTGACCCTCCCCATCTACTACCTACGGACACCACGCTGGTTGGCTCCTGACTTTCACCATCTACTACCTACAGACACCACGCTGGTTGGCTCCTGACTTTCCCCATCTACTGCCTACTGACAGTATGTTGGTTGACTCCTGACCCTCCCCATCTACTACCTACCAACACCACGCTGGTTGGCTCCTGACCCTCCCCATCTACTATCTGAGGACACCACGCTGGTTGGCTCCTGACTCTCCCCATCCACTACCTGCGGACACCAGGCTGATTGGCTCCTGACCCTCCCCATCTACTACCTGCGGACACCACACTGGTTGGCTCCTGAACTCCCCGTATACTACCTGGACACCACTGTGGTTGACTTCTGACCCTCCCCATCTACTGCCTGCGGACACCACGCTAGTTCATCCTGACCCTCCCCATATACTGCCTACAGACACCACGCTGGTTGGCTCATGACCCTCCCCATCTACTGCCTATGTAGACCACGCAGGTTGAGTCCTAACTCTCCCCATCTACTGCCTACGGACACCATGCTGGTTGGCTCCTGACCCTCCCGATCTACTACATATGGACACCACACTGGTTGGCTCCTGACTCTCCCCATCTACCGCCTACGGACACCACGCTGGTTGGCTCCTGACACTCCCCATTTACTACTTGCGGACACTACGCTGATTGACTCCTTACCCCACCATGCTGGTTGGCTCCTGACTCTCCCCGTCTACCACCTACGGACACCACGCTGGTTGGCTCCTGACACTCCCCATCTACTACCTGCAGACACCATGCTGGTTGGCTCCTGACCCTCCCCATATGCTGCCTACGGCCACCATGCTGGTTGGCTCCTGACCCTCCCCATATACTACCTACAGACACCACGCTGGTTGGCATGTCTACTGACCCACCCCATCTGCTGCCTACGGACACCACGCTGGTTGGCTCCTGACCCTCACCATCTACTTCCTGCGGACACCACACTGGTTGGCTCCTGAACCCCCCGTATACTACCTGCGGACACCACGCTGGTTGGCTCCTGACCCTCCCCATCTCCTACCTGAAAACACCAAACTGGTTGGCTCCTGACTCTCCCCATCTACTACCTACGGACATCATGCTGGTTGGCTCCTGACCCTCCCCATCTACTACCTATGGACACCACACTGGTTGGCTCCTGACCCTCCCTATCTGCTACCTACGAACACCATGATTGTTGGCTACACACCCTCCCTATATATTACCTGCGAACACTATGTTGGTTGACTCCTGACCCTCCACATCTACTGCCTACGGACTCCACGCTGGTTGGCTCCTGACCCTCCCCATCTACCAACTATGGACACAATGCTGGTTTGCACCAGACTCTCCCCATATACTGCCTACGGAACCCACACTGGTTAGCTCCTGAACCTCCCCATCTACTGCCTACTGACACCACACTGGTTTGCTCCTGACCCTTCCCATCACTACCTACGGACACAACACTGGTTGGTTCCTGACCCTCCCCATCTACTACCTATGGACACAACGCTGGTTGGCTCCTGACCCTCCCCCTCTACTACCTACAGACACCACGCTGGTTGGGTCCTGACCCTCCCCATCTACTACCTACGGACACCACGCTGGTTGGCTCCTGACCCTCACTATCTACTACCTACGAACACCACTCTGGTTGGCCCAGGCCCTCCCCATCTACTACCTGCGGACACCAAGCTGGTTGAACCTGACCCTCCCCATCTACTGCCAACAGACACCACGCTGGTTGGCTCCTAACCCTCCCCATCTACCACCTACGGACACCATGCTGGTTGGCACTGGACTCTCCCCATATCATCCTGCTGACAGACACCACGCTGGTTGGCTCCTGACCCTCCCTATCTATTGCCTACGGACACCACGCTGGTTGGCTCCTGACTCTCCCCATCTACTGCCTACGGACACCACGCTGGTTGGCTCCTGACCCTCCCCATCTACGAACTAAAGACACCACGCTTGTTGACTCCTGACCCTCCCCATCTACTGCCCATGGACCATGGACACCGCACTGGTTTTCTCCTGACACTCCCCATCTAATGCCCACGGACAACACGCTGGTTGGCACCGGACTCTCCCCATCTACTACCTACCGACACCACGCTGGTTGGCTCCGGACCCTCCCCATCTACTACATGCGGACACCATGCTGGTTTCACTCCTGACATTCCCTATCTACTATCTGCGGACACCACGCTGGTTTGGCTCCTGACCCTCCCCATCTACTACCTGCGGACACCACGCTGGTTTCGCTCCAAACCCTCCCCATCTACTACCTGCGGACACCATGCTGGTTTCGCTCCTGACCCTCACCATCTACTACCTGCGGACACCATGCTGGTTTCGCTCCTGACCCTCCCCATCTACTACCTGCGGACACCACGCTGGTTGGCTCTTGACCCCTCCCACATCTACTACCTATGGACACCATGCTGGTTGGCTCCTGATGCTTCCCATCTACTGCCTACGGACACCACGCTGGTTGGCATGGCTCCTGGTCCACCCCATATACAGCCTACGGACACCACGCTGGTTGGCTCCTGACCCTCCCCATCTACTATCTGCAGACACCACTCTGGTTGCCTCCTGACCCTCCCCATCTACTGCCTGCGGACACCACGCTACTTCATCCTGACCCTCCCCATCTAATGCCTACGGACACCACGCTTGTTGGCTCCTGACCCTCCCCATCTACTGCCTACGGACACCTCACTGGTTGACTCCTGACCCTCCCCATCTACTGCCTACGGACACCACGCTGGTTGGCTCCTAACCCTCCCGATCTTCTACCTATGGACACCACACTGATTGGCCCCTGACTCTCCCCATCTACCTCCTAGGGACAACATGCTGGTTGGCTCCTGACACTCCCCATCTACTACTTGCGGACACCGTGCTGGTTGACTCTTTACCCCACCACGCTGGTTGGCTCCTGACTCTCCCCATCTACCAACTACGGACACCACACTGGTTGGCTCCTGACACTCCCCATCTACTACCTGTGGACACCATGCTGATTGGCTTTGACCCTCACCATCTACTGCCTACGTACACCATGCTGGTTGGCTCCAGACCCTCCCCATCTACTACCTACGGACACCATGCTGGTTGGCATGGCTCCTGACCCACCCCATCGGCTGCCTACGGACACCACGCTGGTTGGCTCCTGACTCTCCCCATCTACTACCTGCGGACACCACGCTGGTTGGCTCCTGAGCCTCCCCAGATACTACCTGCGGACATCATGCTCGTTGGCTCCTGACCCTCCCCATTTACTACCTACAGACACCACGCTGGTTGGCTCCTGATCCTCCCCATCTACTAAATACGGACACCACGCGGGTTGGCTCCTGACCCTCCCCATCTACTGCCTACCGACACCACCCTGGTTGGCTCCTGACCCTCCCATCTACTGCCTACGGACACCACGCTGGTTGGCTCCTGACTCTGCCTATCTACTGTCTGCGGACACCATGTGTGTTGGCTCCTGACCCTCCCTATCTACTGCCTACGGACACTACGCTGGTTGACTCCTGACCCTTCCCATCTACTACCTACCAACACCACGCTGGTTGGCTCCTGACCCTCCGCATCTACTGCCTACGGACACCATGCTGGTTGGCTCCTAACCCTCCCCATCTACTACCTGCGAACACCACGCTGGTTGGCTCCTGACTTTCCCCATCTACAACCTACAGACATCACGCTCGTTGGTTCCTGACATTCCCCATCTACTGCATACGGACACTACGCTGGTTGACTCCTGACCCTCCCCATCTACTACCTACCAACACCAAGCTGATTGGCTCCTGACACTCCCCATCTACTGCCTACGGACACCATGCTGGTTGTCTCCTAACCCTACCCATCTACTACCTACGGACACCACGCTGGTTGACTCTGACCCTCACCATCTACTGCCTACGGACACCACGCTGGTTTGCTCCTGACCCTCCACATCTACAACCTACGGACACCATGCTGGTTGGCTCCTGACTCTCCCCATCTACGGTCTGCGGACACCACGCTGTTTGGCTCCTGACACTCCCCATCTACTACCTGCGGAAACCACGCTGGTTGACTCCTGACCCCACCACGCTGGTGTGCTCCTGATTCTCCCCATCTACCACCTATGGACACCGCGCCGGTTGGCTCCTGACACTCCCCATCTACTACCTGCGGACACCATGCTGGTTGGCTCCTGACCATCCCCATCTGCTGCCTACGGACACCATGCTGGTCGGCTCCTGAACCTCCCCATCTACTGCCTGCGGACACCGCACTGGTTTGCTCCTGACCCTCCCCATATACTACCTGCGGACACCACACTGGTTGTCTCCTGACCCTGCCCATCTACTACCTGCGGACACCAGGCTGGTTGGCATGGCTCCTGATCCGCCCCTTCTGCTGCCTACGGACACCACGCTGGTTGGCTCCTGACCCTCCCCATCTACTACCTGCGGACACCACACTGGTTTGCTCCTGACCCTCCCCATATACTACCTGCGGACACCACACTGGTTGGCTCCTGACCCTCCCCATCTACTACCTGCGGACACCACGCTGGTTGGCTCCTGACTCTCCCCATCTACCGCCTACGGACACCACGCTGGTTGGCTCCTGACACTCCCCATCTTCTACCTGCGGAAACCACGCTACTTGACTCCTTACCCCATCACGCTGGTTGGTGCCTGACTCTCCCCATCTACTACCTGCGGACACCACACTGGTTGGCTCCTGACCCCCCCATATACTACCTGCGGACACCACGATGGTTGGCTCCTGACCCTTCCCATCTAAAACCTGTGGACACCACGCTGGTTGGCTCCTGACCCTCCCCATCTACTACCTGCGGACACCACGCTGGTTGGCTCCTGACCCTCCCCATATACTCCCTACGGACACCACGCTGGTTGGCTCCTGACCCTCCCCATCTACTACCTGCGGCCACCACGCTGGTTGGCTCCTGACCCTCCCCATCTACTACCTATGACACCACACTGGTTGGCTCCTTAATCTCCCGATCTGCGGCCTGCGGACACAATGCTGATTGGCTCCTGATACTCCCCAACTACTACCTGAAAACACAGCGCTGGTTTGCTCCTGACCCTCCCCATATACTACCTGCGGACACCACACTGGTTGACTACTGACCCTCCCCATCTACTGCCTACGGACACCACGCTGGTTGGCTCCTGACCCTCCCCATCTACTACCTGCGGACACCACACTGGTTGACTACTGACCCTCCCCATCTACTGCCTTCATACACCACGCTGGTTGGCTCCTGACCCTCCCCATCTACTACCTACGGACACCACGCTGGTTGGCTCCTGACTCTCCCAATCTACGGCCTGCGGACACCACGCTGGTTGGCTCCTGACACTCCCCGTCTACTACCTGCGGACAAAGACGCTGGTTGACTCCTGACCCCACCATGCTGGTTGGCTCTTGACTCTCCCCATCTACTACCTGTGGACACCACGCTGGTTGGCTCCTGACCCTCCCCATCTACTACCTACAGACATCACGCTCGTTGGCTCCTGACATTCCCCATCTACTGCATATGGACACTACGCTGGTTGACTACTAACCCTCCCCATCTACTACCTACCAACACCACGCTGGTTGGCTCCTGACACTCCCCATCTACTGCCTACGGACACCATGCTGGTTGCCTCCTAACCCTACCCATCTACTGCCGACTGACACCATGCTTGTTTGCTCCTGACCCTCCCCATCTACTACCTACGGACACCACGCTGGTTGACTCTGACCCTCACCATCTACTGCCTACGGACACCACGCTGGTTTGCTCCTGACCCTCCACATCTACAACCTACGGACACCATGCTGGTTGGCTCCTGACTCTCCCCATCTACGGTCTGCGGACACCACGCTGGTTGGCTCCTGACACTCCCCATCTACTACCTGCGGACACCACGCTGGTTGACTCCTGACCCCACCACGCTGGTGTGCTCCTGATTCTCCCCATCTACCACCTACGGAAACCACGCTGGTTGGCTCCTGACACTCCCCATCTACTACCTGCGGACACCATGCTGGTTGGCTCCTGACCATCCACATCTGCTGCCTACGGACACCATGCTGGTCGGCTCCTGAACCTCCCCATCTACTGTCTGCGGACACCGCACTGGTTTGCTCCTGACCCTCCCCATATACTACCTGCGGACACCAAACTGGTTGTCTCCTGACCCTCCCCATCTACTACCTGCGGACACCAGGCTGGTTGGCATGGCTCCTGATCCGCCCCTTCTGCTGCCTACGGACACCACGCTGGTTGGCTCCTGACCCTCCCCATCTACTACCTGTGGACACCACACTGGTTTGCTCCTGACCCTCCCCATATACTACCTGCGGACACCACACTGGTTGGCTCCTGACCCTCCCCATCTACTTCCTGCGGACACCACGCTGGTTGGCTCCTGACACTCCCCATCTTCTACCTGCGGACACCACGCTACTTCACTCCTTACCCCATCACGCTGGTTGGCTCCTGACTCTCCCCATATACTACCTGCGGACACCACACTGGTTGGCTCCTGACCCCCCCATATACTACCTGCAGACACCACGATGGTTGGCTCCTGACCGTTCCCATCTAAAACCTGAGGACACCACAATCGTTGTCTCCTGACTCTCCCCATCTACTACCTGTGGACACCACGCTGGTTGGCTCCTGACCCTCCCCATCTACTACCTGCGGACACCACGCTGGTTGGCTCCTGACCCTCCCCATATACTCCCTACGGACACCACGCTGGTTGGCTCCTGACCCTCCCCTTCTACTACCTGCGGCCAACACACTGGTTGGCTCCTGACCCTCCCCATCTACTACCTATGACACCACACTGGTTGGCTCCTTAATCTCCCGATCTACGGCCTGCGGACACAATGCTGATTGGCTCCTGACACTCCCCAACTACTACCTGAAAACACAGCGCTGGTTTGCTCCTGATCCTCCCCATCTACTACCTATGGACACCACACTGGTTGACTACTGACCCTCCCCATCTACTGCTTACAGACACCACGCTGTTTTGCTCCTGACCCTCCCCATCTACTACCTACAGACACCATGCTGGTTGGCTCCTGACACTCCCAATCTACAGCCTGCGGACACCACACTGGTTGACTACTGACCCTCCCCGTCTACTGCCTACGGACACCACGCTGGTTGGCTCCTGACCCTCCCCATCTACTACCTGCGGACACCACACTGGTTGACTACTGACCCTCCCCATCTACTGCCTTCAGACACCACGCTGGTTGGCTCCTGACCCTCCCCATCTACTACCTACGAACACCACGCTGGTCGGCTCCTGACTCTCCCCATCTACTACCTGTGGACACCACGCTGGTTGGCTCCTGACCCTCCCCTTCTACTACCTGCGGCCAACACGCTGGTTGGCTCCTGACCCTCCCCATCTACTACCTATGACACCACACTGGTTGGCTCCTTAATCTCCCGATCTACGGCCTGCGGACACAATGCTGATTGGCTCCTGACACTCCCCAACTACTACCTGAAAACACAGCGCTGGTTTGCTCCTGATCCTCCCCATCTACTACCTATGGACACCACACTGGTTGACTACTGACCCTCCCCATCTACTGCTTACAGACACCACGCTGGTTGACTCCTGACCCTCCCCATCTACTACCTACAGACACCATGCTGGTTGGCTCCTGACTCTCCCAATCTACGGCCTGCGGACACCACACTGGTTGACTACTGACCCTCCCCATCTACTGCCTACGGACACCACGCTGGTTGGCTCCTGACCCTCCCCATCTACTACCTGCGGACACCACACTGGTTGACTACTGACCCTCCCCATCTACTGCCTTCAGACACCACGCTGGTTGGCTCCTGACCCTCCCCATCTACTACCTACCGACACCACGCTGGTCGGCTCCTGACTCTCCCAATCTACGGCCTGCGGACACCACGCTGGTTGGCTCCTGACACTCCCCATCTACTACCTACGGACAACACGCTGGTTGACTTCTGACCCCACCATGCTGGTTGGCTCTTGACTCTCCCCATCTACTACCTGTGGACACCACGCTGGTTGGCTCCTGACCCTCCCCATCTACTACCTACGGACAACACGCTGGTTGACTTCTGACCCCACCATGCTGGTTGGCTCTTGACTCTCCCCATCTACTACCTGTGGACACCACGCTGGTTGGCTCCTGACCCTCCCCATATACCACCTACGGACACCACGCTGGTTGGCTCCTGACCCTCCCCATCTACTACCTGCGGCCACCATGCTGGTTGGCTCCTGACCCTCCCCATCTACTACCTACGACACCACACTGGTTGGCTCCTGACTCTCCCGATCTACGGCCTGCGGACACAACCCTGATTGGCTCCTGACACTCCCCAACTACTACCTGCGGCCACCACGCTGGTTGGCTCCTGACCCTCCCCATCTACTACCTACCGACACCACGCTGGTCGGCTCCTGACTCTCCCAATCTACGGCCTGCGGACACCACGCTGGTTGGCTCCTGACACTCCCCATCTACTACCTACGGACAACACGCTGGTTGACTTCTGACCCCACCATGCTGGTTGGCTCTTGACTCTCCCCATCTACTACCTGTGGACACCACGCTGGTTGGCTCCTGACCCTCCCCATCTACTACCTACGGACAACACGCTGGTTGACTTCTGACCCCACCATGCTGGTTGGCTCTTGACTCTCCCCATCTACTACCTGCGGACACCACGCTGGTTGGCTCCTGACCCTCCCCATATACTCCCTACGGACACCACGCTGGTTGGCTCCTGACCCTCCCCTTCTACTACCTGCAGCCAACACACTGGTTGGCTCCTGACCCTCCCCATCTACTACCTATGACACCACACTGGTTGGCTCCTTAATCTCCCGATCTACGGCCTGCGGACACAATGCTGATTGGCTCCTGACACTCCCCAACTACTACCTGAAAACACAGCGCTGGTTTGCTCCTGATCCTCCCCATCTACTACCTATGGACACCACACTGGTTGACTACTGACCCTCCCCATCTACTGCTTACAGACACCACGCTGTTTTGCTCCTGACCCTCCCCATCTACTACCTACAGACACCATGCTGGTTGGCTCCTGACACTCCCAATCTACAGCCTGCGGACACCACACTGGTTGACTACTGACCCTCCCCATCTACTGCCTACGGACACCACGCTGGTTGGCTCCTGACCCTCCCCATCTACTACCTGCGGACACCACACTGGTTGACTACTGACCCTCCCCATCTACTGCCTTCAGACACCACGCTGGTTGGCTCCTGACCCTCCCCATCTACTACCTACGAACACCACGCTGGTCGGCTCCTGACTCTCCCCATCTACTACCTGTGGACACCACGCTGGTTGGCTCCTGACCCTCCCCTTCTACTACCTGCGGCCAACACGCTGGTTGCCTCCTGACCCTCCCCATCTACTACCTATGACACCACACTGGTTGGCTCCTTAATCTCCCGATCTACGGCCTGCGGACACAATGCTGATTGGCTCCTGACACTCCCCAACTACTACCTGAAAACACAGCGCTGGTTTGCTCCTGATCCTCCCCATCTACTACCTATGGACACCACACTGGTTGACTACTGACCCTCCCCATCTACTGCTTACAGACACCACGCTGGTTGGCTCCTGACCCTCCCCATCTACTACCTACAGACACCATGCTGGTTGGCTCCTGACTCTCCCAATCTACGGCCTGCGGACACCACACTGGTTGACTACTGACCCTCCCCATCTACTGCCTACGGACACCACGCTGGTTGGCTCCTGACCCTCCCCATCTACTACCTGCGGACACCACACTGGTTGACTACTGACCCTCCCCATCTACTGCCTTCAGACACCACGCTGGTTGGCTCCTGACCCTCCCCATCTACTACCTACCGACACCACGCTGGTCGGCTCCTGACTCTCCCAATCTACGGCCTGCGGACACCACGCTGGTTGGCTCCTGACACTCCCCATCTACTACCTACGGACAACACGCTGGTTGACTTCTGACCCCACCATGCTGGTTGGCTCTTGACTCTCCCCATCTACTACCTGTGGACACCACGCTGGTTGGCTCCTGACCCTCCCCATCTACTACCTACGGACAACACGCTGGTTGACTTCTGACCCCACCATGCTGGTTGGCTCTTGACTCTCCCCATCTACTACCTGTGGACACCACGCTGGTTGGCTCCTGACCCTCCCCATATACCACCTACGGACACCACGCTGGTTGGCTCCTGACCCTCCCCATCTACTACCTGCGGCCACCATGCTGGTTGGCTCCTGACCCTCCCCATCTACTACCTACGACACCACACTGGTTGGCTCCTGACTCTCCCGATCTACGGCCTGCGGACACAACCCTGATTGGCTCCTGACACTCCCCAACTACTACCTGAAAACACCGCGCTGGTTTGCTCCTGATCCTCCCCATCTACTACCCATGGACACCACACTGGTTGACTACTGACCCTCCCCATCTACTGCCTACAGACACCACGCTAGTTGGCTCCTGACCCTCCCCATCTACTACCTACGGATACCACGCTGGTTGGCTCCTGACTCTCCCAATCTACGGCCTGCGGACACCACACTGGTTGACTACTGACCCTCCCCATCTACTGCCTACCGACACCACGCTGGTTGGCTCCTGACCCTCCCCATCTACTACCTACGGACACCACGCTGGTTGGCTCCTGACTCTCCCAATCTACGGCCTGCAGACACCACGCTGGTTGGCTCCTGACACTCCCCATCTACTACCTGCGGACAACACGCTGGTTGACTCCTGACCCCACCATGCTGGTTGGCTCTTGACTCTCCCCATCTACCACCTACGGACACCACGCTGTTTGGCTCCTGACACTCCCCATCTACTACCTGCGGACACCATGCTGGTTGGCTCCTGACCATCCCCATCTGCTACCTACGGACACCATGCTGGTCGGCTCCTGACCACCCCATCTACTACCTATGGACACCACACTGGTTAGGAGGGCTACTGACCCGCCCCATCTGCTGCCTACAGACACCACGCTGGTTGGCTCCTGGCCCTCCCCATCTACTACCTGCGGACACCACACTGGTTGGCTACTGACTCTCCCCATCTACTACCTGCGGACACCACGCTGGTTGACTCCTTACCCCACCACGCTGGTTGGCACCTGACTCTCTCCATCTACCACCTATGGACACCACGCTGGTTGGCTCCTGACACTCCCCATCTACTACCTGCGGACACCATGCTGGTTGGCTCCTGACACTCCCCATCTGCTGCCTACGGACACCATGCTGGTTGGCTCCTGACCCTCCCCATCTACTACCTACGGACACCACGCTGGTTGGCATGGCTCCTGACCTGCCCATCTGCTGCCTACGGACACCACGCTGGTTGGCTCCTGACCCTCCCCATCTACTACCTGCGGAAACCCTGATGGTTGGCTCCTGGCCCTCCCCATCTGCTGCCTACGGACACCATGCTGGTTGGCTCCTGACCCTCCCTATCTACTACCTACAGACACCACGCTGGTTAGCATTGCCCCTGACCCACCCCATCTGCTGCCTACGGACACCACTCTGGTTGGCTCCTGACCCTCCCCATCTACTACCTCCGGACACCACACTGGTTTTCTCCTGACCCCCCATATATTACCTGTGGACACCTCGATGATTGGCTCCTGACCCTGCCCATCTACCACCTACGGACACCATGCTGGTTGCCTCCTGACCATCCCCATCTGCTGCCTGCGGACACCACGCTGATTGACTCCTGACCCCAGCATGCTGGTTGGCTCCTGACTCTCCCCATCTACCAACTACGGACACCATGCTGGTTGGCTCCTGACCATCCCCATCTGCTGCCTACGGACACCACGCTGGTTGGCTTGGCTCCTGAACTGCCCCATGTGCTGCCTATGGACACCATTCTGGTTGGTTCCTGACCCTCCCATTTCACTACCTGCGGACACCCCACTGGTTGGCTCCTGACCCTCCCCATCTACGACCTGAGGACACAACGCTGGTTGGCTCCTGACTCTCCCCATCTATTTCCTGTGGACACCACGCTGGTTGGCTCCTGATCCTCCCCATCAACTAAATACGGACACCACACTGGTTGGCTCCTGACCCTCCCCATCTACTACTGCCTACGGACACCATGCTGGTTGGCATGGCTCCTGACCCGCCCCATCTGCTGCCTACGGACACCACGCTGGTTGGCTCCTGACCCTCCCCATCTGCTACCTACCGACACCATTCTGGTTGACTCCTTACCCTCCTTATCTACTGCCTACGGACACCACACTGGTTGGTTCTCCATGCATAACCGCTGCCTTTTCAGACTCCTTCTTTGGATCTACAAATCTATCAAAGGTCCTGCTCCTCAATACCTTTCGAATTATATGTTTGCTCGCCAGCTCGTCCCCTCCACTCCTCCTCTGCATTCAACCTCACTGTCCCATGCCCCTGAGTGCCTCCTCTCTCTTTTGCACTTTCTTCCTACTTTCCTCACTGTGCTGGAACTTGCTTCCCATCGCAAGAAAAGCCAGACTGGCTATGAAACACTTCAAAGCTTGGCTTACACAGCACGTACTTGCCAACACGCCCCACCCTCTTAACCTGACCCCATCACTCCCCCAGTGTGCCTAAAATAATGCAATTTTGTAGTTTGTTTGTAGTTAGTTTGAAGTTAGTGCACTCATCTATTAATGTTACATTTGCAAGCCACCTACTTCATAATATATATATATATGTATACATATATTTAATGAAAAAACTTTGTTAAAGGGAAGTTATGGTTAAGTTGCGCTACTAAATACCTATGAAATTCAGTAAAAAAACTTTTAAAGGATGTTATGGTTACAAGTAAAATCGAAAAAACCCTGAAATTCGCCATTTATGGTAAGCTAAGCATCCATAGCTTGCGCCACCACCGTGCATTGTTAAGACTAACACCCAGTACATCAAAGATAACATCACAAATATCATTGATGACATCACTGATGACATCACATGTCTAGCACCTTCTTTTGTGTTCACTGCAATATCTAGGGCAGGTTGTTTTATTTACTGACAGTCAGAAACTTAACATTCAAAAGGTATTACATTTATAGATGTTGCTATTCTCACATCTTCTGACACTTCTTTCCTTAGAATTTAATCGCATCTTATGATGTACATATTATAAGGGAAGAAGCAGGCCTGAAACACAGCAATCATTTTTGTGCGTGAATACAATCATGTAGATTATACACAGTTGCTAATGATGCTGCCTCTTGTTTGCTTACTTTACTCACCATATATAAGCCCCATATGTGTATGCATTGTAGTCTATTTCTGTTTTGTGTGTATTACTAGAAATATGTAGTAAGTGATGCATTATTAGCTGCTTAGTACATGTTTCACAGTACGGAAAAGTCTGATACAGAAACATTCACCGTTTTATTATATAGCTTTGGAAAATTACAAATATAGCACCCCTGTGGTGTATGCAGCAGCCAATACCTACATATCTGTATGAGTAGGTTCCTCTACTAGAAAGAACACTGCAATGGAATGTTCTTTAGGTCACTACATTGCGTAATGAAGTATGTAGTTTATTACACATCTCCTATAATCCCTGATACTTTTTTGCCAACATTACATTCACAAACCCTTGTATGAAAAGTAAATGCACATGTAATGTCATCATTGATGTCATCAATGGTATTTGTGATGTCATCTTTGATGTCCTGGGTGTTGATCTTAGCAGTGTACGGTGGTGGCATGAGTTATGATTGCTTAGCTTACCATAACTGGCGAATTTCAGGGGGTTTTCGATTTTACTTGTGACCATAAGATCGTTTTAACAATGTTTTTTTACTGAATTTCATAGGTTTTTAGTAGCGCAACTTTACCATAACGTCCCCTTAACAAAAGTTTTTTCATTGAATTTCATAGGTTTTTATTACTGCAATTTAACCATAACGTCCCCTTAACAAAGTTTTTTCATTAAATTTCAAAGGCTTTTATGAGTGCAACTTAACCATAACTTCCCTTTAACAAAGACTTTTCATTGAATTTCATGTGTTTTTACCAATGCGTGCTATTTTCCTACAATTTACTAATATCATACTTACCCAATATAGCAATATTTGTGTCCAATTTACAAATTATCACCTTAAAACTCTGCCATTTCTCACCTTCTAGAATACATTTTAACGCTTCTATACACTTTTTGCAACTATTTCAACTAGTTTTGCATCCATGGACGTCTACGAACATCTGACTTCATTGCGGACCTTCCGGACATTGCCACATGACCATATGCTCGCGCGCGGCATGATGACGTGTCCGAGAACCCATCCGCACTTCACAATAAGATCTGTGCTTCAAGGACAGTTCAGAACTGCTTTTTCTACTGATCCAGGAACTTTCAACTTCAAAATTTCCCTTGCAAAGCTCCACCACCTATTTCTACTCATTATCCATTAACAATCTAGTACACAGTATATACTTTTAGCAAAACTGCTATTTTTCTTAAAATGGCATCAGCTAATGCCATCCCTCCTCCGCAAGAGCCACCACCACTGCTGTAATCAAGGAGCATGAGAAACAGTGCCCCTAACTTAGAAATAACACATGCGCAACATTTTCCCCTGTCTACCTACCCCTCCATATTAGTGTTTGGTGCCTCTCCCTCATTTCCTCCCTGCATTTTGTTCTTAGCTCTCCTGCCAAAAAAAACAAAAAAAATACATCCAAAGACAACAAAAGAAATGTTCCTTTCGGAACCACCTTTCACAGTTAAAAAATAGGACTAAAAAAAAAAAAATGTATAGACTCCATCTACTTTATATTTCTCAGTAAAGTACATAGACTAAAAAAGATTTTCCAACATTTCCATTTGCATTTTGTGCTATGCTAATGGGAATATTGTGGCGTTCATCCTCCGTTCCAGGGCTGGAACGGTGGATACCGGCTCAGCAGCCCAAGTTATCAGTCCAAGCGAAGTGAGGGTGGATAACGAGGTCTCTGGACCATTATCCCCCCATTCCAACCCCTGTAATGGGGGACGAAGGCCATTAGCACCCTAGGTTCCCAAAGCGGGAACCCGGGGTGCTGCTGCATCCCGGTGTAGGAAGGAAAATCCTTTTCCAAGATGGCCACCATCGAAAGGAAAGGCGGGGTTCATTACAGGACTCCTCTTCACTTTCCATGGAAGCCTGTTTCCAAGATGGCCACCATGGAAATGGAAGGCAGGGTTCCATACAGGACCCCTCTTCACTTTCCATGGAAGCCTGTAGAAGACGAAAAAAGAACCCCATGACCTTATTACCACAAGCACATTTTTCTTCCCTTTCAAATATATCCCAATTTTGAATAACTTCATCACAAAGCCAGTCCCAGGTGGACATGGCCACTTTAACCCCATATGTTGTCCATTTTAACCCCATATGTTGTCCCTCTTGGTCATGGCCAGTAGCCAGATTGTCCGGATCATGACTATATTCCATGACCCGGACAATCTGGGCACTGCCCATGGCCACAGGCTACACCTCAGTCACCAAAGATATATCACTATTTTTTGTATCTACATTATGATACTTGTCAAAAAATAAAACACGGGCACATTCTAGCATTTTCATTAAGTGGTGCCAAAGTTATAAGCCATCCAAAAACTGCCCCCAAACATCTGAAGTGTCCCCGAACTTCTCAGGACCGTTCGCTAACATCCGAGCTGTTCGCGACTTTTGCGGCAAAAAGCTCCCGTTTTTTTGCTTCTTGCAGCCATATTCCATCCCATCCTCATCACCCCTCCCCAGAGATTATTTGATAAATTTGACAAGTGCAATGTCGTGTTTTTAATCTGTTTCGCGAATCCAAGATGGCGGCCGTTTCCAAAAATCTGACGCACCTCGCTCTTCACCCCAGCCAATCAGCGAATACGTCACATGCCCGCGGACATGATGCAAGCCGATTAGCCAATCGCTGTCCTGTCCGCTGAGCGAACAGGGAAACGTGTCCGCGGAGCGGACATAGATATCACACATTTTTTTAGACCTACTTTTTGGTCATTTAAAAAAAAAACTACTGGGCGGATTTCCACCAAATTTAGAGAAGCACACATTCGGGACCAAGCTGCTGCTCCTGTCACACATTTGGTGCAAATCCGTCCAGCGGTTTCAGCTGAAGGCGTGAGCAAAGTTTTTTCCCCATTCACTCTATGGGGAAAAAAAAATTTTGGGACCCCCCTATAACTTTGCCCCCCCTGGATCAAACTTCACCAAACTTTGCAAATTCAGAGTGGGCCATATATTTTTTTTGCATAGTTTGGTGAGGATTCGTCCAGGGGAAGCGAAGTTATAAGCCACCCAAAAAGTGCTCTTATTATGGGTTTAGCAACTTAACCATAACTACATGGCTGCTACCGTGGCCATGTAAAATATATATATATATATATATATATATATATATATATATATATATATATATATATATATATATATATATATATATAGATATTTCTTGTTTTTGGTCTTTTTCTTTGTCCCACTTTGTTCACATGTTTCTGCTCCTACCTCCGGGAATGCCTCCACTGTCTGCAAATGTGTTATTGGCAGCCATTTCAGTTAGAAGTTGACATGGCTATTCTTCAAACAATTGCAAATGCAAAACCGAAATGATGGTCAACATGGGGCGGGGGACGGGCTGATTTTTTGCTTGTTTCTGAAAGTTTTTAGAGCCGTGCATTTCAAATTGCAGACTACTCAGAGAAAGTGCTGACTGCGCAGCTGGCATGACTCGGACTTACAGGCTGGTGGGTCCCCGGGGGGCAAGCTTCGGCCCTTGATGCTCCCTCCAGGGAGTAGTGGCCCTCCTTCACCTCTTGCTGGGTGGCCGTTGGGGAGGCCCCGGTGCAGAAGTAGCCCGGCCTGCATGGACCGGTGGGAGACAAGCTTCCCATCCCATCGCAGAACTTCCTGTGGAAGCAAGTGTCAAGTTGAGAGGATAGAGTGGCAGTCACCGAGAGTCACATGTCCAGCACCTGGACCCACCTGCCTAAGCTACTGACACCAAAAGGACCAGCCAGAGCCCTCATTTCATAAGGCACTCTGTGTGGGCAAAGCTTGTACTAAGCAGTTCTACCCCACCTGTAACAGTCACTTTAGCATCTAACCATAGGTGTAGACAGGCTAGGGCCTGAGCTCGCAAAGCACACCCACAATCTGTAAACGCCCCCTCAGCAGCATTGTGGGGGCATTTACAGATGTTAATGTCATTGTCGTCGGCCCAAATACATTTGCTTCATGCCCCACTTGTTAGACAACCCCGGCTACACCTCTGCCTCTAGCCCCCATCTTCTGCCACCTTCAGAAAGGGCGCACCCTGAAAGGTGGCACATGTGGTATGTGCACCCCTCATGCCCATAGATAGGAAGACAACTGGAGTATTACTCACACCCACAAAGCACCACGTCACGCACAGGCAGGCACCTGTGCGCCCACCAACACATGCTCAATGTTTACCGAGGACGAACCTCACACACCTAGAAAAGGAGGAAGGATAAAACATAAAGGCTCACCCCGGGGGGCACCGAAGGCACTGGCTTTCGCTCCTCAGCCCTGTCATGTTACTGGAGGTCCCTGGAGGGCAAGCGGTGGGCACTGCAGACCCCGAAGGGCAGTAACTTCCTGCGGAACAAACCCCACCTGCTGGAAACTAAAAGAAGAAAAGGGGTTGGGGAGAAGAAGGCAATGGAGCATGATGGGAAACACCAGTGTGTGAAACCCTCTGTCCACACATCTCACATTGCTTTGTTGAGTTAATCTTTTCCACTAAAGCTGAAAGTCCCAGAGTCAGAGAATGGTCCCTGGGAAGGGCGGATCCACTGTAACCCACTCCATCACTGCCCTTGCATGGGACTGCGGAAGTGGGCAGAGGATACAATGACCACCATAATCTCCCCCAGCGCTTCAGGGGGAAGGAAACTCAAGGTGTCTGGTTAGTGAGTCTCTCTGTCTTCGATAATAATCGATCAGAATCATGTCCTATACATTCCCCATAAGGCTTCAGGCTCATGTCCCCCTTACACCGTTGAAACCACAGAAGCCAGAATACAATCATTAATAATGTACTCACTGGTGTGAATGCGCTCTGGGGGCAATAGAAGCCTGCTCCGCATTGGCCGCTTGGCTTGGTCTGTCCATACCCATCGCAGTACCACCCTCCATCACACGGCTGGCACCCCGAGTCTGCATCCAGGCCATTCCTTTTACTGTAGGTCCCCACTGGACATGGCTGTGGTGATGAACTCCCATGGGGGCAGTAAGAACCCTGGATGGAGGGAGAGAGAGAGGGGGAGAGGGAGAGGGAGAGGGAGAGAGAGGGAGAGAGAGAGAGAGAGAAGGAGAGAGAGAGAGAGAAAGAGAGAGAAGGAGAGAGAGAGAGGAAGATAGAGAGAAAGAGGCAGACAGGAAGATAGAGAGACACAGACAGAGAAGGAGAGAGAGAAAGGGGAAGAGAGAGAGAAAGAAAGAGCAAGAGAGAGAGTGAGCAAGAGAGAGAACGAGAGAGCAAGAGAAATTGGGAGAGAGAGAAAGAGAGAGTGAGAGAGAAAGCGAGAGAGAGAAAGAGAGAGGGAGATGGAGAAAGAGAGAGAGAAGGTGAGAGGGAGAGAGAGAGAAAGAGAGAGCGAGAGAGAAAGAGAGAGAGAAGAGGAAGCAAGAGAGAGAGCGAGAGGAAGAGAGAGAGAGAGGGAGGAAGAGAGAGAGTGAGAGAGAGCGAGAGGAAGAGAGAGAGGAAGAGAGAGTGAGAGAGAGAGAGAGAGAGAGAGAGGGAGAGAGGAAGAGAGAGAGTGAGTGAGAGAGAGAGAGGAAGAGAGAGAGAGTGAGAGAGAGCAAGCGAGAGGAAGAGAGCGAGAGGAAGAGAGAGAGTGAGAGAGAGCGAGAGGAAGAGAGAGAGTGAGAGAGAGAGAGATAGGAATAGAGGAAGAGAGAGAGGGAGAGAGAGGGGGAGAGAGAGAGAGGAAGAGAGAGATAGAGAGGTCACCAAGGAAACATCACACCACCCAAATGATCATCAAATTCTGAAATACGAGGGTAACGTTGGCTTGAAAGCAACGCCCAGGATAATCCAAGGAGGAGACCACCAGTGGAAAACCTCTACTTCACTGAGAGCCCATTCACAGGGCAGGTGCCCGCTGGCAATACTGGCAATGAGGAGCAGTGAAACCTGAGCAACACAATCTCGGATTCAATCCTGGCAACACTGGTAACAGCTCCCTAGCCATTGCCAGTGCGAGTAGCAGCGGATATCCAGTCCATGCAGGTCATGATATGCCAGGGTTGCAGCCCAGCCCTCCAAGCTCTGGATGAAACTTCAAGGAACATTCAAAGTTATCAGTGCCAAGCTGAAGCCAAAGACTAAGCATCGAGGCTTCTGATGTCTTCTGCCACACTTTATAAACTGGGTGCAATAGAAGGAAATAGTACTGATATCAGCAGCTGAACATACGTTTCTGGGAGGGCTGCGATGTATGCCCGTTAATGCTCATTCACTTCCTCACTCACTCACAACCTCAATCAATCTCTCACTCATTCACTCACTCACTAATCCACTCACTTATTCTCTTACCCATACTCACTCACTCACAAACACATTCAATTCCCCATTCAATAACACACATATATTACCTCGCTTGCTCACTCATTCACTCACTCACTTCCTGTAAACTAAATTATTAATGCCTATGGTGAGCCCCAAATTCCTCCATCCTCACCACGCCACAGCAAAATGCTAGTGAACACTGTCAACTTTCCTTCACCAATCTCCAACTAATGCTTCCAAGACCAGACTCAATCCAGACGCCTCCAAGAGCTGGGGAGAGTGAATGAAACTGTGCAGGAGCTCCCCTAGGGGGAGCTCTTACCTGCCATGGAACACTACCCCATCTATGAAGACCTCTACGGGGGGAAGGTACCTGCTTGTAAGTGCCCACTAAAGCACCAGTCAGCCCAAAATGTAGCTGTTAGACTCATCGATGGAGTAACGCAATCCTCCTCAGTCTCTCGCCTCCGTAGATCTTGGACTGGCTTATGGTGAAGGATCGTAATCATTTTAAAATGTTGTGCCTCATGTTCAAATGTGTCCATATGTTGGCCACCAGTTACCTCTCATAAAAAAGTACTCAGTACCAACCAACCCGACAGCTGCGGTCTTGCAGCAAACTCTTGTTGCAACTCCCCCCTCAAATTGTGTATTAAGGGGTGATCGGCAGTTTGCAAAATATGGCCCAAAGCAGTGGATCAAACTTCCATTGGAAATTCGGGCCATAAAAACACTGAGTTCTTTTCATAGAGTTTTAAAGACCCATCTGTTTAAGTAACTGTAGTAAGATGGCTATCGAGGAGTTCTTTATGATATGGTAGTTTATTTATATAGCGCCTATACACAAAGTGTTTCAAAGCGCTTCAAGGAGGGAGGGGACATAGGAAAATACAGTTACATTCAGTAAAAGTCCTTGAAACAATACAGAATGTGAAAAATAACTATCATAATAGGCCTGTCGACATTTCTGATAGTGCAAGTGCATAGAACAAGTAAGGCAAGAGGAAATGGATAGGAAGGAGAACAGAGCAAGCAGTAACATTGCTATGTCTGACGACAATTTACGCAGTGCAGGTGGTAACAAGAGGCGGGGTGGGAGGGGGGGCAAGGGGAAGGAGGGGGAAGGAGAACTTTCAGTGTTAAAGACCCATCTGATTAAGTAACTGTAGTAGGATGGCTATCGAGGAGTTCTTTCAGTGTTAAAGACCCATCTGATTAAGTAACTGTAGTAGGATGGCTATCGAGGAGGTCGTTCAGCGTTAAAGACCCATCTGTTTAAGTAACTGTAGTAAGATGGCTATCAAGGAGTTCCTTCAGTTTTAAAGACCCATCTGTTTAAGTAACTGTAGTAGGATGGCTATTGAAGAGGTTGTTCAGTGTTAAAGAGCCATCTGTTTAGGTAACTGTAGTAGGATGGCTATCAGGGAGGTTGTTTAGTGTTAAAGACCAATCTGTTTAGGTAACTGTAGTAGGATGGCTATCGAGGAGGTCGTTCAGTGTTAGATGGCCATTGAGGAGGTTGTTCACTGCTAAAGACCCATCTTTTTATATAACTGTAGTAGGATGGCTATTGAGGAGGTTTTTCAGTGTTAGATGGCCATTGAGGAGGTTGTTCCGAGTTAAAGACCCATCTTTTTATATAACTGTAGTAGGATGGCCATTGAGGAGGTTGTTCAGTGTTAGATGGCCATTGAGGAGGTTGTTCAGTGTTAGATGGCCATTGAGGTCCTTCAGTGTTAAAGACCCATCTGCTTAAGTAACTGTAGTAGGATGGCTATCGAGGAGGTTGTTCAGTGTTAGATGGCCATTGAGGAGGTTGTTCAGTGTGAGATGGCCATTGAGGAGGTCCTTCAGTGTTAAAGACCCATCTGCTTAAGTAACTGTAGTAGTATGGCTACCGAGGAGGTTGTTCAGTGTTAGATGGCCATTGAGGAGGTTGTTCAGTGTTAGATGGCCATTGAGGAGGTCCTTCAGTGTTAAAGACCCATCTGCTTAAGTAACTGTAGTAGTATGGCTACCGAGGAGGTTGTTCAGTGTTAGATGGCCATTGAGGAGGTTGTTCAGTGTTAGATGGCCATTGAGGAGGTCGTTCAGTGTTAGATGGCTATCGAGGAGTTCCTTCAGTGTTAGATAGCCATTGAGGAGGTTGTTCAGTGTTAAAGACACATCTTTTTATATAACTGTAGTAGGATGGCTATCGAGGAGGTCGTTCAGTGTTAGATGGCCATTGAGGAGGTTGTTCACTGCTAAAGACCCATCTTTTTATATAACTGTAGTAGGATGGCTATTGAGGAGGTTGTTCAGTGTTAGATGGCCATTGAGGAGGTTGTTCAGAGTTAAAGACCCATCTTTTTATATAACTGTAGTAGGATGGCCATTGAGGAGGTTGTTCAGTGTTAGATGGCCATTGAGGAGGTCGTTCAGTGTTAAAGACCCATCTGCTTAAGTAACTGTAGTAAGATGGTTATCGAGGAGGTTGTTCAATGATAAAGACCCATCTGCTTAAGTAACTGTAGTAGGATGGCTATCGAGGAGGTTGTTCAGTGTTAGATGGCCATTGAGGAGGTTGTTCAGTGTTAGATGGCCATTGAGGAGGTCGTTCAGTGTTAGATGGCCATTGAGGAGGTCCTTCAGTGTTAAAGACCCATCTGCTTAAGTAACTGTAGTAGTATGGCTACCGAGGAGGTTGTTCAGTGTTAGATGGCCATTGAGGAGTTCCTTCAGTGTTAAAGACCCATCTGCTTAAGTAACTGTAGTAGGATGGCTACCGAGGAGGTTGTTCAGTGTTAGATGGCCATTGAGGAGGTTGTTCAGTGTTAGATGGCCATTGAGGAGGTCCTTCAGTGTTAAAGACCCATCTGCTTAAGTAACTGTAGTAGGATGGCTATCGAGGAGTTCCTTCAGTGTTAGATAGCCATTGAGGAGGTTGTTCAGTGTTAAAGACACATCTTTTTATTTAACTGTAGTAGGATGGCTATCGAGGAGGTCGTTCAGTGTTAGATGGCCATTGAGGAGGTTGTTCACTGCTAAAGACCCATCTTTTTATATAACTGTAGTAGGATGGCTATTGAGGAGGTTGTTCAGTGTTAGATGGCCATTGAGGAGGTTGTTCAGAGTTAAAGACCCATCTTTTTATATAACTGTAGTAGGATGGCCATTGAGGAGGTTGTTCAGTGTTAGATGGCCATTGAGGAGGTCGTTCAGTGTTAAAGACCCATCTGCTTAAGTAACTGTAGTAAGATGGTTATCGAGGAGGTTGTTCAATGATAAAGACCCATCTGCTTAAGTAACTGTAGTAGGATGGGTATCGAGGAGGTTGTTCAGTGTTAGATGGCCATTGAGGAGGTTGTTCAGTGTTAGATGGCCATTGAGGAGGTCGTTCAGTGTTAGATGGCCATTGAGGAGGTCGTTCAGTGTTAAAGACCTATCTGCTTAAGTAACTGTAGTAGTATGGCTACCGAGGAGGTTGTTCAGTGTTAGATGGCCATTGAGGAGGTCCTTCAGTGTTAAAGACCCATCTGCTTAAGTAACTGTAGTAGGATGGCTACCGAGGAGGTTGTTCAGTGTTGGATGGCCATTGAGGAGGTTGTTCAGTGTTAGATGGCCATTGAGGAGGTCCTTCAGTGTTAAAGACCCATCTGCTTAAGTAACTGTAGTAGTATGGCTACCGAGGAGGTTGTTCAGTGTTAGATGGCCATTGAGGAGGTCCTTCAGTGTTAGATGGCCATTGAGGAGGTCCTTCAGTGTTAAAGACCCATCTGCTTAAGTAACTGTAGTAGTATGGCTACCGAGGAGGTTGTTCAGTGTTAGATGGCCATTGAGGTGGTCCTTCAGTGTTAAAGACCCATCTGCTTAAGTAACTGTAGTAGTATGGCTACCGAGGAGGTTGTTCAGTGTTAGATGGCCATTGAGGAGGTTGTTCAGTGTTAGATGGCCATTGAGGAGGTCCTTCAGTGTTAAAGACCCATCTGCTTAAGTAACTGTAGTAGTATGGCTACCGAGGAGGTTGTTCAGTGTTAGATGGCCATTGAGGAGGTCCTTCAGTGTTAAAGACCCATCTGCTTAAGTAACTGTAGTAGTATGGCTACCGAGGAGGTTGTTCAGTGTTAAATGGCCATTGAGGAGGTTGTTCAGTGTTAGATGGCCATTGAGGAGGTCCTTCAGTGTTAAAGACCCATCTGCTTAAGTAACTGTAGTAGTATGGCTACCGAGGAGGTTGTTCAGTGTTAGATGGCCATTGAGGAGGTTGTTCAGTGTTAGATGGCCATTGAGGAGGTCGTTCAGTGTTAGATGGCTATCGAGGAGTTCCTTCAGTGTTAGGGTCTGGAATTTGGTAGAGATGTTTTTGTCTCATATTAGCTTGAGTATGTTTAGATTCCATCTGCACCCGGATACTATTTGGTTTGTTTTGGTGCAGTGTATACATGACTCAAAATAGAAATCGCAGCGAGAACCTCAGAAACACATGTACTAGTGGACCCTGCAACCTGTACATATGGTCCCTGTAAAGGTATGTCAGAACCCCATCACCGCCTTGCAGATCTTCTCCACGTCCCCCTCTCCTTCCCGGAACAGAAAAGAAGTCCCCAGTGTGATGGGAATGTAACTTCAGGACACATGCAGCGTATCTCCCCAAATACACAACTGGTGCCCACCATGGGGGTATGCTTCAGTGACTGCTGCTGTTATTGTACTGTTAACCATCACTCAACACAGCACCTTACCAACCCCTTCAAGATAGCTGTAGATCTTAGTGTTTCATCTCTGGTTCTGCTGCTGTTTCCAACAGTGGGATGGCTCTAGCAAACTGGTCGCAAGTAATGTGTTATGAGGGGCTGGTGGGGAGAAAGTCATACAGGGCCTCCTCAGAGATTGAACCCTGGTAAGGATGGCACTTCAGTTTACTGCATATTTCCCTGAACAGTCGGACAAAAGAATCATGGACCGGCCCATTTCAAATACAATTCAGAGTAATAATTCTTTAAAGACAATTACTTGCAGTTGGATATCATATTTTTGTTAATTCAGAGGACCTGGATAAGTGCAGTTACACAATCGTTGCCAAATTTAAGACATTACAAATTATGGACCAATGTTTGTCCGTCACGCCCCCATATGGAATTGAAGTATAATCCTGTGTTTATATTGGCAGCCACTGTCAAATTGTAATCCTACTTTTAAGTTGCAATACATAAGATGACTTAGGTATGGTGAGTTGAGTCATACAAAAGAGTAAGACAGGACATTTGCATATGAATAATTGATACAATTTTAATATAAAAAGATTACAAGTTACAGAATATAACATGCCAGACACAACCAATTGGTGCACGTGCATGTGTTTCACCCTCATGGGTTTTGTCAAGGCTATTCTTAGGGCTATTCTACAATACCTCCTTCAATAACACGAGCAAATATAACAACCAAAAAGTCCATATTCAATTCTCAACAAAATTTTTGTGTAATTAAATGCTTTATGCTATGAATGGCTATATTATAAATCAGCATTCCTTGGCCCTCATTCCAACCCAGGCGTTAAGGGTTTAACAGCGCCGTCGGCGCCGTTAACCCTTAACGCCTGATTTCCACCTTAACGCCTGCTTTTAGCAGGTGTTAAGTACCAAGGCGCTAAGCGTCCTTGGCGCTAATTAGGGCACCGTAATTTATGGTGCCGTAATTAGCGCCTTCCCCACTCCCATTATGCCCTATGGGGCAAAAATGGGAATGGGGAAGGGTAAATGGGGATTGGGGATTTACCGCCCCACTCACCTTGGAATGGGGCGGTAAATCCGCCATCCACCATGGTGTAAACAGAGTTTACACCATGGTGGTAAAGTAGGGAACTTACCACCTGGGTTGGAATGAGGGCCCTTGTGTTCTACAGAATAAGCAAAATACAATGTGGCTTGTAGAGGAGCAGGTAAACACATATATCCTAACTCTCGCCCCCCTCTCCGGCATCATACTGGAACAGCAGGAGAAGAGCTGCATGTGGGACCCCCAGTGTTGCCCCTATACCGCATCGAGTGTACGAGAGACAATGTGCACTCAGACAACCATAGCAAATGTACCGTCACACTAAAACAGTGGCAGGATGTCTGCACAAAGCAATGGATATTATGGAACGCTGAGTGACATCTGGCGAGGGCGGAGTGATCTGCGAGGACAAACTGAATCAATATGAAAATACTTAAGAGAGACGATTTAACTGAAGCAACAAGAGAAACATGTACACAATGATAAAGTAATCATGTGGCAAAAAGAAGATAAAGTAACTTGCTGACCAATAAGTGTAAATACGCAGCAACGCAGGGTAGATGAGACATATAGAAGCTTGCTATAGATGAAAATATAATGTGTCTAGGACGTCCATAAATGGACAATGGACACTGGCTCGTGCAAAGATTCATTCTAACTACCTCAGAAACAGGCCAGGGCTGCAAAGACAGGAGATGCTGGAAAGCAATGAGGAGTTCATGTTGGCCTGGGATCAAGGATGCTATTTCAAGGAATATCTGGAAAGCACAAAGGGAAGCAGATGGATAAACTCTGAGCATGGGACATATTTATCTTAGATTAAAGAAGAAGAAAACCTGTGTAAGAGCCAAGTATTGGACAATTAACAGTGAATAAGGCTTATACAAGATGGATAATGATAGGATACAGTATGTCATTTATAACACATCTATACACATGTGTTAGCTGCACAATGGAGTGAGCAAGTCTCTAGAGGCCAAAGGAGCAATAATACTTGGTATCATTGAATCAAATAGCAGCAAATAGGAGGTTGAAAGGGACACATCTGCAGTCTCCTCACACATGATGTTGAAGACAAAAACAAGGGCTATTCATTAAGCTGTGGTTAAAGGTAGTGGTGTGCTCACACTCCCTTGAATGTCCCAGAACAGAGAGCAGACTGCAAGGTCAACTACAGACTGGAAATTTGGCTTATGGTCAGACTGATGAGAGATGATGGATTAATTCGGAAAGTGGGGAGTAATTTGATGTGATTCAAACACTTGGTTTTTGGTTTCCTTACGTTCTGCTAGCTGAGCCGAAAGCCCAAGGCTGGGTGGGAAAGCCAGCCAATCGGTGGGTCAATGGGGAAACTGCTATACAATGTTGCAGAGACCAATCATCTGCCATTTTGTCCTCTATAACCGGTATTGTACGTATTTAGAGGTAGTTTGAGGTGTGTCCTACAGATAAGCGGCAGCCAATGAAGTACTAACCCATATACATTTTATACGTTGATACGTTTACCTAACTAATCCCTTCCTCCAATAGGTTTTACAGTTTGTCACGTAGAATGACATCATAAATGACAAAAATATGTGTGTGTGTCTGTCTGTGTGTGTGTATCACAAGCATCACTCCGATGTCTACTGGTGTACCCTGCTTTATTAACCTGAGAATAAAGTTGTACTTTGCCATCTTCTTTGCGTCTGTCCAGTTATTTGGTCTGAGATCTTTATTGTTAATACCATCTAGCACAAGAGAAGCTTCAAGGTGCACAGGCTCTTACTCTGATAATTTATAACTGAGTAAAAAACTGCTGGACTTGGTTTATAGTCTCAGAATAATGAAAGTTGGGAGAACACACAATCAGGTCAGTCTAAATTACCTCATTTAGGACTTAGAAGTCCTGTAAAAATTAAAGAACACCTTTTGTAAGGACTCTTAAGAAACCATTTAATTAAGCTTACATTTGTTGATAAATTAATAATAATTTAGCATTTATATAGTGCTACAAACCTTCAGGTATCTGATCACTGCTTATTATTACCCACGGTGTGTGGTGTTCATTTATCGACCTTGGAGGAAAGGCTGAGTTCAGCCCTGCCGGGATTCGAATCTGCGTCAGCAGGTGCTGCACAGATGTCAAAGAGAGCACACTACTCGCTGTGCTATCGGACAGGCGTATGGAATCTGTGGTTATTATATTTGCTTATATTATTTCAGGGGTTTTTGGAGAATCACCCTGAGAATAGCCATGCCTAAACCCATGAGGGCGAAGTGGACATGCCCCGTTTTACCCTTGTTATGAGTCACCGCACCATACCTACATGATCCTATATTTTGCATAATGTCTGTGGCTGTCAGGTGATTAAAAGCCTGCACTGAAGGTAACTGCGGGTCTTGGTTAACTTACTTCTAGCAGGAATTGTTAGTGATTTAATACTCTGGATAGGTGCTAGTGATTTAATACTCTGGCTAGGCGCTAGTGATTTAATACTCTGGCTAGGTGCTAGTGATTTAATACTCTGGCTAGGAGCTAGTGATTTAATACTCTGGCTATGTGCTAGTGATTTAATACTCTGGCTAGGTGCTGGTGATTTAATACTCTGGCTAGGTGCTAGTGATTTAATGCTCTGGCTAGGTGCTGGTGATTTAATACTCTGGCTAGGAGCTAGTGATTTAATACTCTGGCTAGTTGCTAGTGATTTAATACTCTGGCTAGGTGCTGGTGATTTAATACTCTGTCTAGGTACTGGTGATTTAATACTCTGGCTAGGCGCTAGTGATTTAATACTCTGGCTAGGTGCTAGTGATTTAATACTCTGGCTAGGCGCTGGTGATTTAATACTCTGGCTAGGCGCTAGTGATTTAATACTCTGGCTAGGTGATACTGATTTAATACTCTGGCTAGGCGCATAGTTTGCACATCACTGTGTTATTGGGTTCACAACCTTTATGTTGGTACATTGTGCAGATTGTGATTCTGAAAATCCGGAAAGAACACTTAAACAGCCGTTGCTCTTCTTCTCATCCCCAAATCATTAAGACCCCTTACTTCAAATCCCACAAAAATATCCACATCATTCCACACACATATTTGCCAGAGAATCATTGGCGATTGGGGCAATTTTAAAGGTTCTTACCGCTGGGCAGAGTCTGGGCTCCGACACTGAGACTGCGTCGCAGTAATGTCCCCTCGGACAAGGGGCGCAGGAGGCGCCTTGACCTGCTGAGATGTTCAGCCAGTGGGTTCCAGGCTGGCACGGGCTGGACTTAGGGAATCCAGTCCCAGGAGGACAGGCGTATCCAACAGGACAGTCCCCGGTCTAGGAGCACAAACAGGAGCGTTACACATCATAAATGACAGGTGTCTCCGTGTGAGGGAGATTGCACAAGAGGGACGCGCTCTTTCACGAGTGACGCTGTGGCTGGAGATCAGCCCCTGAGGGGTCAAGTGTGGGCTTGCAGGTGGATTGTTGGAGACACAATGAGCAACCGAATATGGAAAGAAGACTTGTACACAGGCACTGCAATGCCCCGTTAGGGAGCTGGGTAGGGGGGGGTATGTTGGTAGCGTTGTTGATGGTTTTGAATGTTCAGGAATGCGTTGGCTGTGAAGGAGTGGTGTTGGCTTTGGGGGGGGGGGTATGTTATGATTATGAAAGAAGCCCCATATTTGGATGTGCGGTGTTGAGGTGTGGCACTGGTATGACATGATTTCTCAAGAGAGGAAAGGGTTGGTGTCACAGTGCAAGACATGCCGAGGACAGAGCTGTGATGTTCTTTTCGGGGTTGGATGTTGCAATTGTACGTCCCATCCTAGAGTTGGTGGTTAGATTGAAGGTGTTGTCGTCTAGTGTTGCGCTTGTAGATGTGGCATGAAATGTGAAGGGCAGCATAGTCTTCGGGTGTGGGAGGTGCCATGCTGGTGCGGTGTGATGTGTGCTGCTGAGTTGTTGGGATTGATGTTGGGGTTTCAGGCTTGGCAGGGTAGTGAGGTGTGGTATAGTGGACAGAGATCCTATATTCATGTAGAAAGTCTGCTGTTCATATGGAGGTTTAGTAGCACGGCGCGCGCGCGCGCGCGTGGGTGCGTGTGTGTGTGTGTGTGACCTTGCAAGCACATCAATCCCGTCTGTGCTGCATGGCATGCACCCACCGGCCGCAGAGGGCCCAAAAGAAACCACATGAGTTATACAGCATCAGAATTCCTACAATATTGTAGTCATGCGGGCCTTATTTGTGTCCTGAATTATGACACACTCATGCATCCTGAGAGCTCTAACAGGCTTAAATTTAAGATACGAAAAACCCACAACGAAGGGCAGCAGCGCTTCCGTAGTCTGTAAAGTAAACTGAGCCGTTCATGTTCATTCAGATTGCATAGTGCAGTGCGCTTCATGTTGCACCACTGAAAAACGTGGAAAAAACGTGCACAAAGGTGCAAATTCATGCAATGTGCATACTGTGCAATAACTTAAAAGTGGAAAGGTTCTGGCAGAATGAAATCCAATTGAATTGAAGATATGCGTGATGCAGGTACTACAGTGTGCTGTGGAGGGTGATTGCACTGCCAGTTGAGTGTGCTTTGGGGAATGGGATATGAAGACTGGGCGGGCGGTATCAGGGGAAGTTATAGAGGTGCAGCGGGCAGGGCAGCAGGGCCACAGGGGGGAGTGTGGGTGTTCGCTTCTGGACACAGGTGTGCTGGGTAAAGTGTGTGATTTGGTCGTGTTGCCTTTGATCAGTGCTGTGTTTTCGTGGTTGTAATACGCTTTGTTCTTGAATAGCGACTTGGCGCGGCCCATGCTTGCAGTTGATCATGCGAATGTACTGTTGTCAGGCGTGTGGTTGTGCCATGTAGGATGGCTCGTTGAGGGTGTGGGTAAGTGTGTGGGGGTTTTGTTGGCTGATGGAACACTTCAGCTTGGGTATGGGAGGCAGTCATTGGTACACATACTCACAGGATGAGTGATCCCTGGAGGTGGCAGCCCTTCTGTGTAGCAGTACTTTCCTGCAGGACACACATCGCACTCCCGCACGCTTCCCAATCCCCTTCGACCACTGTACGTGCCATTAGGGCATGGTCGAGGATGTGGATCCTGCAAACCAAGGAAAGACCACCTTGTTATGGTCAGCAATATGCAAATCTTATAAAGATCAAATGCTGTGTGTAGTTTCAGGACAAAGATGGGTAACTAGAGGGTAGTGAGGGAACAATGGGGAAAGCAAGGCGTTAGGCTCACCAGGCTACACAATAGTGGGCTTGGATGGCTCCAATATCACATAACTTGACTCACATTGGATATTCAATGGCTTGTGGCCTAGGGCTGACCTCCGGTCGCCTGCCATGATGGCCATTAGGACCCAATGTTTGGGCCTGGGCTGGCAGCAGACCACAGGTCCACCTCCAGCTAGACCTCAGATTAATGTGAGTACTTCTTCGAGACAGAGGTAGAAGCTCTGGACTGGCTCAATCGGCTCCATGATAACCTGGGTATCACTGATCAGGCCCTGGCCTGACTGACCTCCTTTCTCTCTGATCGACCCTCCCAGGTCCAACGTAGGTCCTTGCTTCCTCTCCTCTATCTCTCTCTCTACATGTGGTGTTCCCCAGGGGTCTAATCTTGCTCCTTGGCTCTTCAACCAATACCAAGCACCTCTCACCCATCGCATAGCTGCTCTCTGCTCCAACTTGCAGTGCTATGTGCATGACATTCAGCTCGCTTTCAGGCTCCCCTCAGCCGCCTCTACTCCTTCCCTCATCCCAGATTGTTCCTCCGCAATCCAAGTATGGTGTGCCGCCAATAATCTCTGCCTCACCAGCACCTTGCTTTCCTCTCACTCTCTGGCCACCCACTCAGGGCCCGCTTCATACTCCTACATGTGAGGCTAAGAACCTCAGGGTCATCTTCGACTACACACTCTCCTTCTTTCCTCGCATCCCTGATGTCTCTAAGAAGTCAAACTGTCAGCTGCACCTCCTCAGAGGTATTCTTCTCTTCCAAAGTTTCCCCCAGAAGCTCATTGTCTCCAGAGCTCTAGTTCTCTCTAGGTTGGACTACTGCAACAGCCTCTTTCCAAATCTACCTGCCTCTACTCTACATCCTCTATAACTCATCCAGAACAGGACTGCAAGACTTGTCCTTGGCCTCAAGCTCAGAGATCGGATGTCTCCAGCACTGAAATCTCTTCATTGGCTCCCAGTGGTTGCAAGAATCAAGTTCAAGACCCTCTGCATCGTCAACAAGGCTTTCTGAGGCCTGGGACTGCAATTCCTCCAACTCTCTCTACCGAAATATCTTCCTACTCAAGCTCTTCACTCCTCCACCTCCAACTCCTTGAGGGTCAGCTGCAAGCCGGTCAAGTGGCACAGCGAGTAGAGCGCTCGCTTTGACATCCGTGCAGAGCCTGCTAACGCAGGTTCGAAATCTTTGCGGGGCCAAACTCAGCCTTTCATCCTTCCGAGGTTGATAAATGAGCACCACACACCATGGGTAATAATAAGCAGCGCTCAAATACCTAAGGGTTCGTAGCGCTATATAAATGCCAAATTGTTATTATTTTATTATTAATGAGTTGGGGGAAGATCTCGTTCTTTGGCTGGTGCCTCTCTCTGTAACAGCCTCCCCAGCTCTCTGAAATCTGAGCAGAATCCGCTCCGGTTCCGGAAGCAGCTAAAGACTTTCCTCTTTGCGTCTACCTTCTCTCTTCTACTCCCCTGCTGATCTCCTGCCTGTTACACGCACTAGTCACCTGGCCACCCTCTGAACTCGGGTCCAGTTCCCTGCCTGTCCAGCTGCATACCTGCACTGCCTCTCTTCACCACCTGCACTTGTGGTCTGTATCTGTAACCCTACAGTCCCCTCTCCTGCACTTATCAGGCACTTGTCTGCACTCCTAACACTCGCACTTGCCGCCCTTTGGCTGCACTACTTGTTTTCCTGTTCTTCCTTGTGCTGCACTTGCCCATCCTCCTACACCCCCCAGCACTTCTCTCCTGCCAGGTCCCCTGCACTTGTACCATCTGAATGTCACTAGGACTAGTGAGATTGTTGTCTCTGTCCTCCCTCTGTTCCTCCTCCGTTGCCTTGTCGTGCCTGGAAACACTTGTGTATAGGCGCGTTATGAATGCAATATCTTATCATATCATATCACCTCTGCAGCCCATCACCGAATGATCAGAAGCGGTGCCTTATTCTCCTGAAATCCTAGCACTGTTCTTACATTAGAGAAGGATTTGTCACTTTGAAACTACTACAGTGGTGCTTTGGTGCAGTACAAAAGCCTTTAACATAACATAATATGACACACACCATCCACTTGGAAATTAACCCTCTTATGCTGAACATCTGACAGCGTTTGTCACTTCTTCTTGCTCAGAAACTGTCAAATAGAAGTGTTGGGCTTTCTTCAGCATCTGGTTGAACAATGGCCCGTGTAAAGGATTTGCAGAATGTAAAGTATTTGTTTATTTTTCACTATTCACAACCTTAAGCTGCACTGCACAGTGTCGAAACATGTGCAGTGTAAGAACCTTAACAACTGCTTAAGAATGGACTGATCATTACAGTGTCTGGGATTCTTGGGAGTGTAAATAGGGAATATCTGACAAGCATGCTTGAGGACCATGAACTTTGAGAATGCAACTGGGAAGAAAGTTGAAAAACAAAGCACTTGCTATCTAGTAAGAGAATACACATAACGCAGACATGCTTCCATTTGTAGACCCTCGGGCACCTGAGACTTGAACGAGGGAATGAGTTACTGGTTTTCTGATCATGATTTGAAGCACCCAAGAGGAAGTGAGAAAACATCATAGGAAATGAACACCCCTTGTAGATGAAAAAACGGCTACTGAAATCCATCTAGACTCTTTAGGCTGAGAGCAGTTGTTCATTTATGGAGGCAGTGCTGGCAACACCATGACTAAAATCCTTCTTAGTATGTGGAATTGTTGACTTCTCCAATCTTGTGTGCTTGCCACCTCCACACGACTCGCCTGGGCTCATTTGTTTATTTATTATTTCTTCTACCACATCATAGTCTATGTGCATGCAAGCGATTTATAAAGCATGGACATAGCTAGAAACAGCAGCGTGCTGTACGATGCGATTCAGGGAGTTGCAGGGTGAAAATACAGCCCCAGAGTGATAGAGATGGCGAGGCCATGTTAGGCCCCTATTGTGAGAGTGAAGCTGGCTGAGGTAGAGTCCCATTGAAATATAAAAGCCAGTACAAACAGTGATTTCCGACATAAGGCCTAGTGAAATGAAAATAAATGGGCCTAGTTCTATTCTACTAAAATGGACAGGTACGCTAGTGAAAGGGAATCTACCTGGGAGCTTAAAACTGCTGGATATGCCCAATGAATGGAAAATGACAGGTGGTGCTGCAGATGTTGACTTTGTGATATTCGAAAAGATACATTGAAGTGCTAGGCATGTGAAAAATACCAAGGGGGAATTGTGGAAGAAGGAATTTTGCTGTTAAACTGTATTCATATCATACCGCCTAGTTATGAATTTTGGCCTATGCCCATTCACGTTGCACGGAAAACGCATTCTAAAAGCATCGATTTCTGATCAACTTTGCCGCCATTTTAATAATCATCTGCCATTTTGATTTCGACTCCTGCTTTGTGTTCTAAAATGGTGGACTGTGTTTTCAACTTGCAGCCCAGCCTAACAACCTTTGGATTATGTCAACATTTAGGCTGACCGAGAGCCGACTGTTTGTTCTATGCAAAGAAACCTTGCGACTCGTATGAACTGCAATCCAAGTTTTGTCTGCGCTCACAAGCCTCATCCTCATATAAAAAACGATACGATGTAGAACAAACTCAGATTGTGTGTTTTTGCTGAACTTCATTGTAACGATTCTTGAAACAAGGCTTACTTTGGATCAGAGAACCAATTTCACTATTGTAACTTCATGGACATGCAAACTTGTTAAATCCGTTGTACAATATTGTAATATTTGACATGTGAACTGGGCACGAATCATAGTTTGTAAATTATTAGTTTGGAAAGGGGCTGGACAATGTTTGGAGGATTGTATAAAAATGTCTGTGTTAAGATGTCCAGCACTCTCACCCCTCGCTGTGTCTGCTAGTACACACCGCAAGGTGTTATGAGCCAGATAGCTATCTGTTTGCTTTGAATCTGTACAGAAGAAAAGATACTTGTATCTTTTTGACCCTTGATTGGCGTATTTCATTTTGTGGTACTAAGCCTCGATATTTCTTTTGGTCTTTCAGATGGCGCCCGAATGGGGACCCTCAAGATTGATGTTTCCTCGCTGAAAAGAAGATGCTATTAGTTCGGGATCGGAGAGTGAGAAAAAAGGGGGCCCCTTTGTATGAGACGCGACACCTCGACAGTACTTCACGATCCGATCCCTGAACGGTGAGCATGTGGTTTGAGAGGACATCTTGAGGAGGGTCCCCATATCAAGGCGGGCTATTTGCCGAAATCACCAACCACTAGGATCCTTTGTAATCCTATGGGACCTCCTTTTTATTTTGTAATCAGGTGAGTCGTGCCCCGATTCCTAAGTATCCTGATATTTGGTTGGAGATTTGCACTCACGAGTTCAAACGACGCCTGGTAACACCAGTGATCTGACATGCCTGGGAAATTGTCTGCCTGTTTCAGGGGTTTATTCCGCAGAGACAAACAATCTTTGGAATGAAGCCGACCGGCGCCACCTGTGGGTTCACTGGCGTGTACTACTGTAAGTACGGCCTTGGTAGTATAGTATTCAATGATATTTGGCACAGACAAATGAGACATGCTTCAGAATTTCAGTGGCCAGTTCATGGTAGTTTTAAAATTGCCCGTATAGAGTATTTAGAGCCTATATTGTTAAAGAAAAAGGCTAGTCCTGCAGCATTTGATGTAATTAAGGATTGGAGAACGGAAGCTATGCAGCAACTTAAGAGTAAATAAAAACGCGCACGTCAACATACGTCTAACGCCGAAAAAGCATTATTGTATGATCAACAGAAACAGTCGGAATCTATTAGAAGTATGGATAGGGCTTTTCAACTTGGGGTACAGAAAATATATCCATCACAGGATTTTCATGCTTCAGACAAGCTAATCAATAAACTTTTGAATGAGTTGCAACTGTTGTTGCACCTCCTCCCGTTGTTGTTCCTGTTCCTCCCGTTATTGCTCCTCCTTCAGTTGTTGCTCCTCTTTCTGTTGTTGTCCCTCTTCTGCATCTCCACCCTCACCGATAGTTGCTGTTCCCTTCATTCCCCCTTTACCGCCTGGAGTAGTGTCTCCAGTACCCCTTGTACAAGATTTGTCTGAACTTTCTTTTCCAAGTGGTTCTGCTCCACTTGTAGCGATTGAAGGGGTGACTGCTGATCCAAAAGTATTGACTCGTAGTACAGTATTAAAGGCTAGAAAAAGAGAATTGTATGCATGGGGTAAGAAATGTATAGAAGAAGGTGAAAAATCAGCTGTCTTAATTGCAATTTCTGACTAAGAAAGTATTCCAGAACAAAATATTTTGATAGAGGGGATGGGAATGCATTTGGCTGAAATGTGGAGTGATTTGATGTGCATGGATGTCCCACAAGGGTGGAGGGATTTGAATTTCTTAGCTTACTCAAGGGACACTACGGAGAAAGTACATGAGCATGTTGAGAGGGTATTCGAGTTTAAGAGGGAGTTAGATCAGTTACAGAATGATGATTTGAATGGCGATAGATTGGACGCTTAGTATGTGCAGAAACAATTTCTTCCTTCTTGTAAACCAATGAGTGAAGAGACGCGTATTTGCACAAGAGATGCGCTTAGATGGATTTCGGATGTTTCATTTTCTCCCATTGAAGTATATGACATGTTTAGTCAATATGCTCTGGCAATGCAAAGGAAAGTGTTACAGGGAATGGCAGAGTACCTGCAAGATGAGTGTATGAAGAAAAAGGTTTGTTGTCCCACAGATTTGATGGTCATTTATAGGAGAGAATTTTCCCCCGATACTGCTTTGACTACTTTGTCACTTGATTTAGCTTTGTTGCTTAACGAACGTTCAGAATTACCTACTTCTCAATTGCCAATGAGGGAAGTTCCTCTGACATCTGTTCCTAAAGTAGAAATTCCAGCTAATGTCGCAACAGGCACAGCAGCCACTACTATTGAAGCTCATTATGTCTCACAGTTTATTCATGTCCCATTTTGTAGACAGTAAGTGAATACCATTAGACAGACAATTCCAGATATTAGGAAACATCCAACAGGATTTTATAAAGAAATTGAATCTGTCTTGCGTTTGTCAGTTTTCACGCTGGGCGAAATAGACTTGTTATTCCCTGTGATCCTACCTGCTGATTTATGGAAACAGATTAGAACTGGAGATGATTTGGCAGGATTGGGTGACACATGGGTTAACTTAGTATGGATAGATGGAGAAAGGAAGGCTGGTGAGAAACCGCCACAGGTGATAGTGACACTGTTAGACAGAATAGTAACTAAATTGAAGACCTTAGATCCAGAGAGAAGAATAGTTTGGGACAAGCTTACAGCTTGCATCCAGGGGAAATCTGAAGGTGCTACCGAATTTCTTAATTGGTGTCATGCCCCACGTTCCTGCACACGGACGACTAGGGTCATCCGTTTCCATGTGGAAGTTGCCTTGGCGACTATTTCCAAGTCGCGGGACACGCCGCACTACATTTCCCAGCATTTCCCCTTTTTGCGATCACATGACACGCCGACAACGCGTCTCACGTCCTGGGAAAGATACTCGTACTTAACTCAGCTTGTCCATGCAACGGGTGCTCCTAAAACTAAGCAGTTAGTTGAAGTGCCCGATTCTCGTTATCCTGTTTTCTGAATCTCCTGGACCCGGCTCTTGCTTTAAGGACTATTCCATACGTCTCCTTCCTTACCATTTCTGGCGCCAAAACCCTCGACTGTTTTCCCTTTGGTAATCGAACCCCTGGCTTTGTATACGGATTGCTCTCTCCTGCTCCTACTGGTTGTGACGCTTTCGGATTTGCTTCCTCATCACTGAACTTCCAATTAAGTTTTGTTTATCTCTGGCTGCTATCTCCACGGACTTCCTAATTCCCCTTCAATATTCTACGCATTCTGGATTGTTTAATGGTACTTTTCATTTTGTCACAAAACACATCACTCTACGCATCAACGTGACTATATGAACGCTCTCCTGATTCTACTGGTCACTACCTGGATTGCTTACCTTCACTTCAGGGACGCTTTGCTGAATTGAACAAGGGATTGCTTTTTGGACACTAGCGGCGCCCTCGTGCCGTTCGGGTTAGGTGAATCTCTGCACTAACTTCTACCAACTGGGACCTTCTTCCTGCATCACCTGGTTTCCGTGGTGTGTTTGGACTTACATAAGGTTGTGGGATTTCTTTTTGGCTAAGCAGGTAAGAGAGGGTAATTGTGGCTGGCTGGTCGCTGCATTTTGGATAACCTTAGTTATTCTATTGAATCATTGTTTTGTTTGCTCCCTTAGCTCTGTTGTCGCTGCTCCTGCCTTTTCGCTCAAGCCCCTGGCCTGTTAGTTATAATTAAATTCCTACAGGCTATGCTCTTGGGGGGGAAGTCTTGTTTAGCATCACGCGCAAGGTGTCCCGGAAGAATCTGGTTCGCTGCACGTTCAAGCTACCCCAGAGCGGAAGGGCTTCCCGAGAGTGGATGCTGACTGTATCCTTTACACGATTGTATCCTTTTATAAAGTTTGTCTAAACTGTGACAGATTTAGGAGCCTTATTCTATTTTTGCCTGTCAGTCATGGACACCGGAGCTGATCAAATGGCTACTTTGATGCAAGCCTTTGCGGCTTTGCGTACCGACATGGCATCAGCACATGCGACCCTCCATCAGCGCATGGATGTACTACAGAGTTTCGTGCAGCCACTACCACCCGATGAGGAGTTTGATGATGCTGTTGCAGCGGCAGCTCCTCCTACACCCCAAGTTCAACCTCCTGCTTCAGCCCCCATTGTACTTCCTGGACCTTTCCCCTTGGCCCCTCCGGAACGCTTTTTTGGAGATCCAAAAACATATCGGACCTTCATAAATCAGTGCCGTCTGCATTTTCTGTGTCGGACACTGGCATTTCCTGATGCTGTTACTAAAGCAGCGTTCCTTCTTTCCCATTTGGGAGGAACAGCAGTGGCTTGGGCTAACCCGTTACTCGAAGCCAACAACCCAGCCTTGTATGATTTTGATACCCTTATTCAATCCATGAATAGAGTATTCGACATGCGTTACAAGGCACAAACTTCCGATCTCGAGTTCCTTGCTATCAGCCAGGGCAAAACGGACCTTTTATCCTACCTTGCCCGCTTTAATCAGTTAGCAGCGGAAACTACATGGCCCGAACAGAAGAAAGCAGCCATCTTCTATAAGGGTCTTTCAGAAGAGTTAAAAGACGCTCTATCAGTGGTACCGGCTCTACCGTCCAGTTTTCCGGAACTGGTAGACTTGGTTTTACAGGTCGATGCTAGGCTACGACAGAGACGTGGCGAACGACGTATCCCTGATCTTCGTCTTCCAGCCAAGTCAGAAACCTCCTCTTCTGCCTCTCCAGGAGAGGTCGAACCGATGCAAATAGGAGCTGTCAGAGGTCCATTAACCAAAGCCGAACGGGAACGGCGTATGGTTAACAATCTATGTTTCTATTGTGGCCAGTCAGGCCACTTCATCCGTGTATGCCCTAGGCGACCTGTCAAGACGGCGGGAAACGCCAGGACTCGTCCTTAAGCCGAGCCCTAAGGATGAGTCACCAAACGGATGGCTCGGAACAACGTTCCCCCTCCTCACACATCTACCTGGCTATGTATTTTGTGATCCCTGGTGTGGAGCCTTTCACCAATCCAGTCATGATTGATTCGGGGGTTAACGGTAACTTTATGGATATACAGTTGGCTCGGTGCCATGGTTTAATGGTAGTTCCTAAGGTTAGACCTGAGGAGGTGCATGCTGTAGACGGTTCTCGTCTGGTATCCGGATGGGTAACGGAACAGACAACCCCGCTTTGCATGTCCACCACAGAAGGCCACACTGAAAATATAGTGTTTGACCTTATTTCGGCCCCTCAGTTTGGGATCATTCTTGGTCTCCCCTGGCTTCGGACTCACAACCCTGTAATCGACTGGATCCAAGAGACGGTGCATTTTTCTTCTGTGTTTTGTACCCAACATTGTCTGCAAAACCCAGATATGACGTCTGTTTTTCCTTGTTTGGCTTTGGTGGCTAATGTCCCCTCCATTAATGCCACGTGGAGAGATCCAACGTCCGAACTGCCGACGGTATACAAGGACTTTTCTGATGTCTTTGACAAGGGACTATCAGAGAAACTCCCTCCACACCGTTGTTACGACTGCCCCATCGACTTAGTGCCTGGGGCAGTGGTGCCTCACGGTCGTGTCTACTCCTTAACCATCCAAGAAGAGGAACATCTAAAGGAGTATGTGGATAAAGCATTGCGTCTGGGACATATTCGACCTTCCCGGTCCCCTGCTGCCTCTCCCATATTTTTTGTGCCAAAAAAGGAGGGGGACCTACGCCCTTGCGTAGATTATAGGGCCTTGAACAAGATAACAATAAAAAACCAGTACCCGCTACCCCTCATAACGGAACTACTTGACAAGATGACATCTTCCACCATTTATACCAAATTAGATCTCAGAGGGGCATATAATTTGGTTAGAATGCGAAGCGGTGATGAATGGAAAACCGCTTTTAAGACGAAGTTTGGGCTCTACGAATACTGTGTCATGCCCTTTGGGCTTTGTAACGCCCCCGCCACTTTTCAGCACTTCGTTAATGACATCTTTGGAGGCATGCTGGATTGTTATGTAGTGATCTACTTGGACGACATCCTGATATTCTCGGATTCACTCACTCAACACATCCAGCATGTCCGCTCCGTGCTGCAGCGTTTACGTACTCACTCCCTCTATGCTAAGCTAGAGAAATGTGTGTTCCACGCCGCCTCAGTTGAGTTCTTAGGGTTCCAAATATCAGCAAAAGGGGTGCTCATGTGCATTTCCAAAGTCAAAGCTGTGATGGACTGGCCGGTTCCGGACTCTGTAAAAGCGCTCCAGTCTTTTCTGGGTTTTTCAAATTTTTACAGACGCTTTATTGCCTCCTTCTCTGAAATAGTGGCCTATTTCTCCCGAAAACTGTCCCCGACTGAACGCAACTATACCGTTATGGAGAGAGAGTTTCTGGCAATTCGAGCGGCTTTCAAGGAGTGGAGGCACCATCTCCTGGGTGCTCGACACACCATAACGGTGTACTCTGACCATCGGAACCTCCAAGCTCTTTCACATGCAAAATGTACTAATGCCCGCCAAATACGTTGGCATTTGTTCTTCACACTATTCGATTTCATGGTTACATATCGCCCTGGCCTTCTACATGGGAAGGCGGATGCCCTATCCCGTGTCGGTACCGATTTTAACACCCAGGACTCGGTGTCGCCTATATTGCCCTCGGGTTCTGTGGTATGTGTCTGTTCGGTCTCCGCCTCACTCCTTGACCGAGTACGACAGTGGACCAAAGATCATGCTTCTTTTCTCAATACTTTGGATGCCCGAATCGTTACGGGTCTTCCTTATGTTCATGGGCTTTTGTATTTACCTGATGACCAAACCAGACGGAAGGCCTTGGAATGGGCACATGATACCCCGTTGGCTGCGCACCCGGGTCAGCTTAAAACCTATGACCTGTTACACTGATGGTGCTGGTGGCCGGGCATGAAGAAAGATTCTGATTCATACGTATCCAAGTGTGCGGTGTGTATTCAATGCAAGAGACAACCTGGGAAACCTTTCGGTCTATTGATGAAGATGCCTCTCCCACAACATCCGTGGCATAGGGTGACTCTTGATTTCGTGGTGGAACTCCCCTTGGTCAGGGGGATGTCAACTGTACTTGTAGTAGTAGATGTTTTCACAAAGATGGCACGGTTTATACCATGTTCTGGTCTACCTACTGCTCCATTGTTGGCTAAACTGTTCTTCGATCATGTGGTGCGTTTCTTCGGTCTTCCTACAATCATGGTTTCCGATCGGGGCACCCAGTTTACCTCACGGTTCTGGAGAGCCCTTACCCATTCCTTGGGCATAGATGCACGGCTTTCATCATCCTATCACCCTCAAACGGACGGACAAACCGAACGCACCAATGGCACCATGGAGCAGTACCTTCGTTGTCTGTGCTTGCAACATCAGACCGACTGGTTGTCCGTTCTGGGAACCGCAGAATTTGCTTATAATAACTCTCGGCACTCTTCAACAGGTTGTTCCCCGTTTTACGCTTTGTATGGTCTACACCCAAGGATTCTTCCGCATGTCCTACCTTCATTGGACCAGATCCCTGCTGCAAAATCTACAAGAGACACCTTGGTTGCTATACGCAATTCGATTATGTCTCATCTACTGGCTGCGCAGTCCCGGACAAAAAAACAAGCGGATAGGCATCGTTCACCTGCCCCCTCTTATGCACCGGGTGATCGTGCCTGGCTCTCTACCAAGCATCTCAACATTCGGGGTAAACGAAAGCTTTTGCCTCGCTATGTAGGTCCTTATAAGGTACTGCATTGTCTCAATCCTGTTGCAATCCGTTTGGACATTCCATCTCATTGGCGGATTCACCCTGTTTTCCATGTTTCCCTCCTCCGCCCCTTTGTACCTGGTACCCGGCTTTCTGTTGCTCCCGCTCCCATCGATGTGCAGGGGGAAGACGAATACGAAGTGCATGCTATACTGGACACTCGTCTGCGTCACGGAGTACGATCTTACCTGATTGATTGGAAAGGTTACGGCCCCGAAGATAGAACTTGGAAACCGGCCTCAAATGTACATGCACCCCGGCTTTTGCGTGCCTTCTTTTTGGAAAGATTGCGTGCCCGCAGGGGTAGTCGCTCTTTGCGGAGGGGTACTGTCATGCCCCGCGTTCCTGCACACGGACGACTAGGGTCATCCGTTTCCATGTGGAAGTTGCCTTGGCGACTATTTCCATGTCGCGGGACACGCCGCACTACATTTCCCAGCATTTCCCCTTTTTGCGATCACATGACACAACGACAACGCGTCTCACGTCCTGGAAAAGATACTCGTACTTAACTCAGCTTGTCCATGCAACGGGTGCTCCTAAAACTAAGCAGTTAGTTGAAGTGCCCGATTCTCGTTATCCTGTTTTCTGAATCTCCTGGACCCGGCTCTTGCTTTAAGGACTATTCCATACGTCTCCTCCCTTACCATTTCTGGCGCCAAAACCCTTGACTGTTTTCCCTTTGGTAATCGAACCCCTGGCTTTGTATACGGATTGCTCTATCCTGCTCCTACTGGTTGTGACGCTTTCGGATTTGCTTCCTCATCACTGAACTTCCAATTAAGTTTTGTTTATCTCTGGCTGCTATCTCCACGGACTTCCTAATTCCCCTTCAATATTCTACGCATTCTGGATTGTTTAATGGTACTTTTCATTTTGTCACAAAACACATCACTCTACGCATCAACGTGACTATATGAACGCTCTCCTGATTCTATTGGTCAATACCTGGATTGCTTACCTTCACTTCAGGGACGCTTTGCTGAATTGAACAAGGGATTGCTTTTTGGACACTAGCGGCGCCCTCGTGCCGTTCGGGTTAGGTGAATCTCTGCACTAACTTCTACCAACTGGGACCTTCTTCCTGCATCACCTGGTTTCCGTGGTGTGTTTGGACTTACATAAGGTTGTGGGATTTCTTTCTGGCTAAGCAGGTAAGAGAGGGTAATTGTGGGTGGCTGGTCGCTGCATTTTGGATAACCTTAGTTATTCTATTGAATCATTGTTTTGTTTGCTCCCTTAGCTCTGTTGTCGCTGCTCCTGCCTTTTCGCTCAAGCCCCTGGCCTGTTAGTTATAGTTAAATTCCTACAGGCTATGCTCTTGGGGGGTAAGTCTTGTTTAGCATCACGCGCAAGGTGTCCCGGAAGAATCTGGTTCGCTGCACGTTCAAGCTACCCCAGAGCGGAAGGGCTTCCCGAGAGTGGATGCTGACTGTATCCTTTACACGATTGTATCCTTTTATAAAGTTTGTCTAAACTGTGACAATTGGTTCAAACAAGTGTTTTGGGATTTTAGCGGTCAGGATTTGAGTACTGACTCAGGAAAAAGGTTGTTTGTAGATACGTTTGTGTGTGGATTGTTGCCTGATATCCAATCACAAATTATGACTTTCAAAAGTGCCTGGCAAGCAAAATCACAGTCTGAAGTATTGCACAAGGCTCAGTATTATGAAAATAGGGTCAATAATGAAAAAGAGAGTATGGAAAAGAAGAAGGGAGACTTGAAGACAAATGTATTGTTGCAGCAAATAGTAAGAGGAACTAGAGGCGGGAATACACAGTTTAGAGGTCAGTTTGCACCACAGAGTAATGTGCAAATGGGTCCTGTACACATGAACCAATGTGCCTATTGCAGACAAGAAGGTCATTGGCGAGCACAATACCGATCCTTCAGTGGCGATCAAATAACACATATGGTACCATGTGTAGACGATCCAGAGGCTGTCCTGGGATAGGGGGTCCTGGAAGAAGTCAGATCACTCAGAATCAACAGTGATTTTCACAAGACAGTCAGCAGCATAGTGTTGATAATAGGAACTTTTTTGATAATCCTTCGGCTGTCTATCTTTCTGAGGACCTTGCATTTGATGATATACTGTTCCGTTAGGACAGCCCGAAGCAGAGTCTGGAACCATTACCTATTCCCGTCGATCAGAAAGGACCCCATGTTGAGATGCAGGTGGGGAATAGGAAGCATCTATTTTTGATAGATACGGTAGCACAGAAGTGTTCCGTTGATCATTCACAGGTTCTGGATATTCCTCTGTCAGGGAAGAACAACATTTCTGTAAGGTTCTCTGGTACGTCAGTGGTTAGTCCGGTCCCTCAGCCAGTACCGATTTCACTGGGACCATTCACTGATTCATGCCCATTTCTTTTGGCGACGAATTGTGGTGAAAATTTGTTGGGGTTGAATCTGTTCAAAGAATTGAATGCAGTAATTTATTGTTCTCCGGATGGTGTGCATTTGACGATTTCACCCCAACGAACTTCTGTTTCACAATTCTTGACTAGGCCTTTAGCGACTGAATTGGATAAAGTTCTGGCATGTTTATGGGCGATTGATGATAATGAGGTTGGTATTTTACAAATTGAACCTGTTAAAATTGTGTTGAAACCAGGTGTTAAACTACCACGTGTTCAACAGTATAAGATTTCAGTTGACGGTGAGCAAGCATTAAAGAGTATAGTTTCTGATTTTGTACATCGAGGAGTGATTGAGGAAATTGCAGGAAGTTTGTGTAATAGTCCAATTCTACCGGTGTATAAGAAAGGGAATAATGGATTCCTTTCCCTTTTATTATTGATTTACATGCTATCAATAAGATTGTTGCTCCACAATTTCCAATTGTGCCTGATATGACTACAATATTAACAATGATTCCAGCTTCCGCTACTCATTTTAGTGTTGTGGATCTAAAGAATGCAGTATTCCTGTACATGTTGACAGTAGATATTTGTTCGCGTTCACCCTTGTTTACATTCACTTGTGTGCCACAAGGATACACTGAGAGTCCAAGCATTTACAGTAGAGCTTTGAAGGAACAGCTCGATACACTTGAGTTGTCTTCCACTTGTACGTTGTTGCAGTATGTTGACGATCTTCTTTTAGTTGCAGACTCAGAAGTTGTTTGCAAGGAGGGCACCATGTTGCTGCTTATTCATTTAGCAGAACATGGGCATACGGCTTAATTGAAAAAGTTTCAATATTGTTGACAGGAGGTCGCCTATTTAGGCTATCTCCTGTCAAAGGAGGTTAGAACACTGACACCTGGACGTATACAAAGCAGCCCTAGCATGTCTGTCCCAAATACACAGAAAGAGGTCAGAGCCTTGATAGGCATGGGTTCATACTGTAGACAGTGGATCCCTAACTTCTCATTCATGATAAAACCAATGTAAGCATCAACAAATAAGGGCATTTCATTGCCTTTACCAGGGAACATGGATTGCCAGAAAGCTTTGGTTCTGCACAAGGCTGCGTTGTGTTCAGCACCGGTTTAAGGCAAACCAAATTATGACAAGGCCTTCGTTTTGTATGTGCATAAATGTGATGGATGTGCTTTGTCTGTGTTAATGCAGGAACATGGAGGGAAGAATAAACTGTGCAGTTATTTTTCCTCCGCGCTTGACCCTGTTGCATGCGCTTTCCCGAGATGTTTGAGAGATGTTGCTGCTGCCGCTACATCTGTAAAACAAAGTGAGGGTAGTGTTCTGGGACACTCCTTAAGCGTGATGGTACCTCACTCTGTAGACATTCTATTAAACAGAATGCAAATGCAACATCTCACATCAGCATGATTAACAAGATAAAAGCTGATTCTATTTGCACCGCATATCCAAATTAAGAGCTGTTGCGCTTTAAATCCGGCCAAACTATTGCCTCTTCCGCAAGAAATTGCTTGCAGTGACAAGATGTCACATGACTGCCTCTATAGAACAGAGTAAGAAACTAAAGGCAGAATTGACTTAAGTCATACACCGTTAAAAGATCCAAAAGAGGACCTGTTTTACGATGGCTCCTGCTTCAAACTTCCGGATGGTACATCCACTGCTGTTCATGCCATCACTACAATAAGCACTATTGTGGAGACCAAAAGAATTCTGCATAACTCTGCGCAGGCCGCAGAGATTATTGCATTGACTCGAGCTTGTGAACTTTCCGAAGGGCTTAGTGTGAATATATTTACAGACAGTTAGTATGCCTTTGGGGTGGTTCACAACTTTGGTAGATTATGGGCAGAGAGAGGTTTTTGACTTCACATGGAACTAAGATACAACATGGCACTTTGATAGTTCGTCTACTCTCAGCACTTGTGCTTCCTACTCAACTAGCAATAATGAAGTGCGCAGCACACCAGAAAGTAACAGATGATGTGGAGAGAGGAAACGCTTTTGCTGACAGGTTAGCCAAACAGACTGCCACCGATTTGCATTCCGTAATGTATATAACAAAAGAAGTCACTAACACTTGTGTGATAGATGTAGGAATTGATTGTATAAAAGACATTCAGGCTGATGCCACTCTAAAAGAGCTTAAGCAATGGGCTGAGGGTTTAGCAAGTTTAGACGATGAAGGTTGTTGGGTAGGTAATGGAAAGCAAATATGGATGCTGCCCGATGCTTTTGTCACCGCTATGGTTATGATGGCTCATGGTCCAACTCATATATGTACTAGAAAGATTTGTAAACTGTTAGAACCTGTCTGGGTGAATATAATTATCTTGAAAACTGCTGAGCGTTTGGTCCAAAATTGCATTGTATGCTTACAGCATAATGTGGGGAAGAGTACATCAACACAGGGGGGTAGTTTTGGTCACCCGTCTGTGCCTTTTGAGGTTATACACTTAGATTTCATTGAAGTGGAGCGCTGTCAGAATTGCAAATATGTTCTGGTTGTTTTTTTTGCTTTCAGCAAATGGGTCGAAGCTTTTCGTTTAAAAGATGCCACAGCAATGACGACCGCGAAAACCATGCTGAAGAAATATTTTCCTAGGTTTGGTTTACCGAGGGTCATTCGGTTGGACAATGGTCCACATTACATCGCTGCAGTTATCCTGTAAGTATGCGTGGGATTACAGATTGATAAATGGTTCCATTCGGCCAGACACGCTCAGAGTGACGTACTTTTAGAACACCATACCGGTATATTGAAGAACAAAATGGTGAAAATCTGCGTCATTAGCAATTTGAAATGGCCAGTCGCCTTATCGATAATTCTATTGTTCATGCGGACGACCGAACAGACGAGAACAGGGCTCTCTCCCTATGAGATAATCATGGGGAGACCAGCCAATATTTGGAACATACCTAAACCTAAGCAGCTGAAAGATGTAGGGCATTTGCTCCTTTCTGAGTACTGTGATGAGTTAACTCAAAACTTGTATTTGATTTATCAACAGATGCGACAAGCCCCCCCAGTAAAATATGAGGGGCCAGGTCAGCGACTCCGACCGGGCGACTGGGTGCTGGTCGAAGCATTTGAAAGAGTATCCTGTCTAGAACCTTGCTGGAAAGGACCGTTTCAAGTCCTATTGCCCACACCGATCACTGTACGAGTAGAAGGAAAACAACACTTGATACAAGCAACACACATCAAGAAGATACCTTTTCCTCTGCCCCATGACAAAGGGGAAGAGAAGGAAATTGTTCACACTGTTCCTCATTACAAGTCTGCTCTAACCGACACCAAGGGTGTCCCGGAAATCCTTCCTGAGCCCGTGGGGCCTGGGGAGACTGCCGCTTTACCTTCAAGTTCTTCTTCGTATCTTTCTGCACCATTGAGCAATCTTGCTTCTTGCTCCATCACTTCCTTCAGTCTTGAGGTGTCCGAGACATCGGACTTACAGTACAGCATTGGCTGTGCCCACAAGGAATCATCGTTGAGCCAGTCCCTTGTCACTCTTTCTCTGGAAAAAATAAATAAGAGGCAGGGACCGGCAAAGTTTCATTCAAGCAAGATAGGCCACGTGGTCAGGAGCCACCGATGGATGATCTAAAATAGACTAAAAGAGAGGCTTCTAAACGGACTTTGAGAAACAATGTCCTTTCCTAAATCTACTAATGCGGAACAAGCTATTGGTCTTATGGCTGACAAAGAATCTGTTCATCAGAGATCATGGTCCTGAGGACCCATTGTTTTTTTGATCACAGTACTGGTCTGTTTAGTAATTGTATTTGCGCTTGGGTTATGGTACATAGAAGGGGTGCGTACGCTTGAGACTTTGTTACCTATTGAAATTATCTCCACTGTGTCTCCACCTTTCATGCATCTGCACACTCATCCTCCTCGAGACTCCCAACATAGACAGGGTATCATAATAACACTCTTCTATTGATCATAAATGCGACTGATGCAATTCTAAACAGAATGAATTGCTGGGTGTGTTCACACTTGCGACAACACGGGGAAAAGTGGTTGGGCTGGTATATTCATCCTCTTCTTTTAACTACTGCATGCTACGCCTCACTAAGGGCACTATTCTTTGGTTGTTGGAATGACAGTATTTCTAGGAACTTCGATGGGACTAATCTGAATGAATTCGAAGAACAAGTCCTGGCACCTTTGGGATTTCCCTCTTTGCAAATAGGAACAAACTCAATGTTGCTTCTATCAGGCCTTCTGATAGACTATCTAGACCTTTTCAATCACTGATTTCTTTCAAGATGACTCCCGTAGGCAACCGGAATGCCATGCCTCCTTCCTATACTATTAATCATAGCCCCAACTCTATTTCCTTCTGTATACAAAGGGATGGTTCTCAGCCAATGGGTACATTCGAGGGATGTACCAATATTACAATTCTAACCAGTGAGGACAGACCTTTGTATGGAGGATATCCCATTTACTTTGTTTGTAGTAATGAAGCTTATCCTTGGTTACCCAGAAATTGGCAGGGTACTTGTTATTTGGGTATCTTGTTACCAGGGGTATATGTGGCCAGCACCTCTGAAGTCTCTAGAGCTCGTCCAAGGCGGGATGAGAATGGTGATACTCCTTCACAAGTCTTGGGTGATGTAGCAAAATCCTTTGTGCCATTTTGGGGACAAATAAACTCTGAGATATTAGAAGACTAGCAAGGGCACTGGAGAAAACCATCAATAGAACCACTGATATACTGTCCAACATGACGCTAGAGCAAAAGGCCATTAGATTAGTGGCCCTCCAAAATAGGATGGCATTAGATGTCATCCTAGCTGAGCGTGGTGGGGTATGTAAATTGGTGGGATCTGCGTGCTGTGTTTTCATACCTGACTCCTCCCCTACCATATTCAAGGCAATACAAAATCTACATACCTTGATTATGGTAGTACATGTCCCCGAGGGAAACTGGGATCTTAGTGCTTGGTTCTGGGACTTGTTACATTCATGGGGTTGGAAGCTCTTTGCAGTCCTAATGATGGTTCTTGGTGTTCTACTGTTTTGTTGTTGTTGTGTACAATGTCTTCCCGCCATATGTTCGATGTTAGGAGGATGTTGTGCACAGAGGATAGGTACATTAGGACCAAATGTACATGAACCTAAGAAAACTGCTAATGCTTTTGTAATGAAGGATGTTACTGTCAAGGTACTTATGGCGATCGATATTTCTGAAGAATGTGATTCAGGATGTACGGAGATTGAGATGTGGGGTTTTGAGTAAAAGCAAATGTTTGAGTAATGCTCTTGGCTTAGGCCAAAAGAAGGGTTTGTTAAACTGTATTCATATAATACCGCCTTATTATGAATATTGGCCTAAGCCCATTCGCGTTGCATGGAAAACCGTATTCGAAAAGCTTCGATTTCTGATCAGCTTTGCTGCCATTTTAAGAATCATCCGCCATTTTCATTTTGACTCCTGCTTTGTGTTCTAAAATGGTGGACTGTGTTTTCAACTTGCAGCCCAGCTGAACAACCTTTGAGTTATGTCAACATTTAGGCTGACCGAGAGCAGACTGTTCTATGCAAAGAAACCTTGCGACTTGTATGAACTGCAATCCAAGTGTTGTCTGCGCTCACAAGCCTCATCCTCATATAAACAACAAGACAATGTAGAACAAACTCAGATCATGTGTTTTTGCTGAACTGCATTGTAACGATTCTTGAAACAAGGCTTACTGTGGATCAGAGAACCAATGTCACTATTGTAACTTCATGGACATGCAAACTTGTTAAATCCGTTGTACAATATTGTAATATTTGACATGTGAACTGGGCACGAAGCCTAGCATGTAAATTATTACTTTGGAGAGGGGATGGACAATGTTGAATAATTGTATAAAAATGTCTGTGTTAAGATGTCCAGCTCTCTCACCCCTCACTGTGTCTGCTGGTACACACTGTGAGGTGCTGGGTGCTAGATAGCTATCTGTTTGCTTTGAATCTGTACAGAATAAAATATACTTGTATCTTTTTGACCCGTGATTGGCGTATTTCATTTTGTGGTACTAATTCTCGATATTTTTTTGGTTTTTCAGTGCCTTACTTTAAAAAGTGAACCCAAGTGACATAGTTTGGAGAAAGACACTTTTCACAAATAAACTGACATTTAAATGGAAAGGCATACTTGTTGGAGAAGTGAACACGAATGTTCTATGTAACTGTGGCCTATGTGTGAATAATACCAAAAGTGAATTTATATCTATTCAAACTGTATGTAAAGAAAGATTTGGCCTCATTACGATCCAGGCGCTAAGTTGTTAACGGTGCCGTAAAAGGCTGCCGCGCCGTTAACCACTTAGCGCCTTACTACGAAGTCCCTTTGCGGGACCCGACCTGAACGGCTGGTCTGGACCAGCCGTTAAAGTAGGGACCTGCAAAGGGAACTCGCAGGTATTTACGGTACCGCAATTTGCGGTACCGTAATTGCCGCCTTCCCCATTCCCATTGAGCACTATGGGGCAAAAATGGGAATGGGGAAGGGCCATGGTGAAATGGGGAAATACCGCCTGCCAACCTTGGAATGGGGCGGTATTTCCCCATGGCGGACTCGTTACAACAACGGCACCAACCATGGTGCTAATAGCGCCATGGTTTAGCACCGGTGTTGTAATGAGGGCCATTGTATTATAAACATCATGGCCAGTTATAATGCTGATTGATAAGTGTAAGCACATTTTGTTGATTTAAAGCTGCATTTTCTGACGTAGTGGTGTAGCTTGTGTTTTCTCCACTGAACTGAAAGCTCTGTACCTTTGCAGCTTTGAACTCAAGACCTGTGGACTGGGCCCACTGGGAAAAGCAGGCCTGGTTCAGTTATAAATGCAAAGAAATAACAGAGAATTAGAGCAGAATTGTGGGAGTTGCAGATAACACGGCCAGCAGAAATGACCTTTAAGGTCAGGACTCCCGATTAGCTGTGCATTAGTGGCCAACAGAAATGTACTTTTTAGGGCTGAGTCGACCTCAAGAAAAGGCTTCAGAGACATTAATGGATCTTCAAACATTGTGTAAGAAACAGTCCCTGCTCATAAGCAGATGTTTGTGTCAGGTCACAAGAACAGGAAATAAACTTTCAAAAAATGTGGGGGCTACTGTGAAGCTGAGCGGCACATGTGATGCCTTGCCATATGGTTAACATCGGACCACCTTTTCTTTCATTAAAAGAGAATCGTGTGTCCCATTGAGCTCCTCCCAGACTCATAATAAAGGGGATACAAAGCCTGCCGGTACCATGTAAATATGAATCCTGTGTGATGTATACAATTTATTTTCTGAAGACAATTATGAATCTGGACTTCTCATAATACAGAGGAAATGGAAAGTTGGTGATAGGTCAGGGAAGTAATGTTTGAATTTTGAAGGGTCACATTTGTGACTATTTTGGCTCAGGAGCAAATCGATAAAAAACATAGCTCCTGCCAGGAAGAGTTTGTCGGGATAGTATTAAATATAAAATATAGAACTCAATAGAACTCAAATATGTATATATATATATATATATATATATATATATATATATATATATATATACATATATATATATATACATATATATGTGCCTGCAGTTATCTGAAAGGGTAAGTTAGCTGCCATGTTGTGAGTTTTTAAGGACACTGAAAAAGTTAAAACCACTTGTCATTTTGGTATGATGAATCTTTCTCCTCCCTCAGCCTCCATCAGCCAAACCTCCCAATTCCTTGTCCTATCAGCAGGCAGTGGGCCAATTGGGGTAGGGGGAGAGATAGAGCGGGTTAATTCATAGACTGGGAATTATGATAATAATGGAGTGTCACCATCCCTATGAGAGATCAGTTTTCAGTCTAAGAAGGACTTTTTGGCATTTATTTTTAACTGTTTGACTTTCTTTGGACTTTTGACTTGTCCCTTGACTTTTCCACTCTATCGCTGGAGGTAGTCTACTTCTGGACTCTTGCAAGGAACAACTAGCAAAGAGACAAGGAGAGCTACCAAAGCCTTAAACATTGCATGGGAGACAGAGACTGGGAAATCTACAAGCCAGCTGGGCCTGCCATTTGAGGAGCCAGAGGAAGTCTGGGTGCTCGGGACTATCCTTGACCGAAGCCCTTGGCGAGATCTGTGCTGCCCTCAGGGGCGCCCTGCTGTTTTCCTGGATGCCCCATAACCAAGGCCTCCCATGTAATGCCAACAAATGTGTGGGGGGGATCTGCCAGCCTTAATCTCCATCTCGCATAGCAGGTATGGGGCTGGAACTGAGTGGACCCATGCCACATTTATTTAAATTTAACTCAAATGAATTCCACCATAGAAAACCATCCTATCGATTTAAATTGAATTGTGTTGGGAACTGCCTGCCTTAATCCTTTCCATTAAATTGCAGGGGTTCGGGGTCGGGTGAAACTGTGTAGATCCTTAGCGCATTGAATCAAAGTTAAATCAATCAATTTCCATAGAGAAAATCATGGGATGAGTGTTGTTAGAGTTCGAAACTAACAAAGTTCATGTCGTTTGTTAGAGTTGGTATAGACACTAGGTAATTGGGTGACACTTTTTCTGAAACCCCTGACTTCTGCACAGAAGGGGGGTGTCAATAATCCTAAAATAGGTCCCCCTAAAACTCTGCCATTCATTTGAACATAGAGTGTGCAAAAACAAAATGTCCAAATTTCCCATTTATTTACTTGCATCCCAAATCAGAATACCAAGCCCTGCATTTTATGCAAATAAAAAGCCAAAACGTTGTTCCTACTGTATTGCCACTCCCTGTACCTTGCCTTCATATTAAGGGGTCATATATAACTGATGCCTGGGAGCTGCTGGGAGAGAAGGGCATTGTGATAACCCAAGCAATCAATGGGGGTTGCTGCACATTTCCTAAATGTTAATGTGCAAGAAATCCTCTGTGTGGTTTGATGCAAAGTCTTTAAGTTCAACCTGTGTTCGTGCTGGTGACTGAAAACCCATTAGAAATATAGGTCAGTCAATTGGTGCAAGTCATTTGAAATTGTGATAGTGTGTATGGCCACAGTGTTGGTGGCTGATGTTTGCGTGACCGTTCTATTTTTCTTCGTCAAACCTTAAATAAATATATATTCTAAATATACACCGGCCTGGTTCTATAGAAGGTATTTGTTGGGGTGGTGCGAGATGGGTTGGAGGCCTCACTAAAGTTAAATCTGATTAAGCGCTTTGGTGCACGGCACCTTGCTTCGGGGCGAAAGGAACTCCCTGAGTTGAGAGTGACCGCCCAAATAAATCCTGACAGAGTGCTACATACTCGAGTGTGGGATCCTCTTATATGTCTGTAGCCCTCACTTGCTGGTGAACAGTTCTACTGTAAACTGCCTTTAGGTGCTACATAACGCAGGGTGGCCCTGTGCTACCATAGCCTCATTGCTTGCCCAAGAACCCTCATGGTAAAGGGAGGAAGAGAGAGCTCATAAATGCACTCTGTCTTTTGATCTCCATCCATCACGACAAAGGCCGTAAACCAGAAGCTCAGTCCAGCGTCTCTACCCACCTCACAACGTCACTTACAATGTTCCCCTGTTGGCAGTAGTAACCTTCTGGACAGGATCTCTCGACGGCATCGGGTGCAACCGGCAGTCCTTCGGGGCACAGGAAGCCAGCAGGACACACCATGGCCCCCAGCATGGCCTCCATGCTGGTTTTCATCTGGCTGCAATAATGTCCACGCAGGCATAGAGAACAAGCAGAAGCCCCGGGCTCCTGCAAACCAGAGAAGAAAGTGATGTCATTGCAGGCCAGGCATGCACAGCGAGCAGGCAGAAGCCCCAGACCCCTGCAAACCAGAGAAGAAAGTCATGTCATTGCAGGGCAAGGCAGGCACAGAGAGCAGGCAGAAGCCCCGGGCTCCTGCAAACCAGAGAAGAAAGTCATGTCATTGCAGGGCCAGGCAGGCACAGAGAGCAGGCAGAAGCCCTGGGCTCCTGGAAACCAGAACCAGAGAAGAAAGTCATGTTATTGCAGGGCCAGGCAGGCACAGAGAGCAGGCAGAAGCCCCAGGCTACTGCAAACCAGAGAAGAAAGTGATTTCATTGCAGGGTCAGGCAGGCACAGCGAGCAGGCAGAAGCCCCAGACCCCTGCAAACCAGAGAAGAAAGTCATGTCATTGCAGGGCCAGGCAGGCACAGAGAGCAGGCAGAAGCCCCGGGCTCCTGCAAACCAGAGAAGAAAGTCATGTCATTGCAGGGCCAGGCAGGCACAGATAGCAACCAGAAGCTCCGGGCTCCTGCAAACCAGAGAAGAAAGTCATGTCATTGCGGGCCAGACAGGCACAGAGAGCAGGCAGAAGCCCCGGGCTCCTGCAAACCAGAACCAGAGAAGAAAGTCATGTCATTGCAGGGCCAGGCAGGCACAGCGAGCAGGCAGAAGCTCCGGGCTCCTGCAAACCAGAGAAGAAAGTGATGTCATTGCAGGGCCAGGCAGGCATAGAGAGCGGGCAGAAGCCCTGGGCTCCTGCAAACCAGAGAAGAAAGTGATGTCATTGTAGGGCAAGGGCCAACATTCAAAGCAGTGCTGGGAACACCACCCAGGCTGCCACCTGACGTCGTGGCCACCTGAGTGCCTCCTGTTCACCGGGGACCTCTTGCCTGCGTGCCACCAGCCTCACCCCACCTGGGTGTTATCGGGCCACTAGGTCACGTGCATGTCCAACACCCTCCTCACCGTCAACAGGTGCACTCCAGAGAATAGACTGATATAATACCTCACTGGCGTGCTGGCCCCACACCACACGGTGCAGGGAGTGGCGGTGGCTGGAGGAGCGGAACCTATGAAACCGCTGTGGTAGCGCCTAGTAGGAATCCATCCAAGCACTATGGCTCCAGCCACGAAAACACGGCATGAGATGCATTGCATGGCAGTGGCACACTTACAAATCCAAAATAGAACATCCAATGCCCCCCCCCCCAGCAATGCACACACATAACAGAGAAGTGCATACATTCACTGGCTCTGCTCATGGTTCCTATGAACATGGGCTGCATGGTTCCGCACTGTGCGCCGCTGCTCACAGTGACCACTAGAGGCAGGCATGTGGACCCCACCCAGTCACACCCCAATAAAACACCAGTGTAACCTTGTGTCTGTCTGGCGCTTATCTCCTGCCTGACCTAGAACATGGGACCCGGCTCACCTGAAGCCAAGCTTCGCTCCATCTCAGGACCTGACTCCATCCATGGCATGAAGCGACCCGTGACTCCTTCATGCACCTCCACCCACGTCTGACCTGCATGCTCTCTCTTCATCTTGGTGCATGCTGGCCTTTCTCAATGTGTGCATTGCACAGTGCCGCTCCGCCGCTCCATTCAAGCCTTCCTAAAGTGCACGCAGACATGATGGACACGCTAGATAGGTCTCCAATCCTCACTGTCCCCTCCATCTTCACTCACTGGAGAAGGTCTGCTCTGATTCCATGGTTTGGGGGACAAAGGGTGCCCTTTACTTATGCTTGAACACTTCCAATAATTTCACTCAACATCAGGGAAATAAATAAGGGGACAATGATCCACCTCTTCTAAAGGAAAACAACCCAAGTAACTGTAATAGACCAGCCAACTACCAACCTGTGCCCCTTCTGCCTCAATACTGTACAATCCTGCAGGGGAAGGTGTTCAATCACATCACCGCTCACCTGGAGATGCATGAAAACAACAAGCACCTCCAGTCTGTGTTCCACAGTCGCCACTCCACGCAAGCAACACTTACCAAGTCTCCATCCTTCGTGCTAAATCCTCACTGATCCCTCTACTGCCCTCAGCACTGCTGACCACTCCTCCCTACTCCTAGCTCTCCTCCCCCGCCTTATCTGTTTGCATCGTCTGGAAAGCTGGAACTTGCTGTGCAGGAGGTCCGCCAATGGTCTGTCCAGGATCCTGGATCCTGGACTCTACCTCATCTCTTGGCTTGATCATCTAATCCTTCGGCTTCTTCTCTCATCTCTTTGCTGACTGCACCCAAATCATCTTCTCCTTCTCTTGCTTTGCACCCGTGCTGGTCTCCTATATCACTGTCTGCTTGACCACCAATCGCCACTCCAGGGGGCTTCGCTGTCTGATGCCCTGTTCCTTGAAAAACAATGTACTATATCTTCCAGTTTCTAGGGTGTCACCTATTTTGCCAGCCCTCTTTCCTTACTCAATACTCTATTGTTCCCTATGTGTTTGATTCTTGCCTTCTTAGCCCTGTCCCCTTTCCTTGTCTCCCCACACTACACCTAATCAATGTACCTGCCACTGCTACTTGTGTGGGGCTGTAGGGCCGTGAGACACGTGAAAGCCGAGCCGTCCAAACCTGCTTATGTACAGAGTTTCTTGTCAAAGTTCTCCGCGCGCTCTAAATAAAAACATATTCAAGGGAAATGTGAAATACTTACGGAGAACTTTCCCATTCCGCAGGGCTTTGGACTTCTGGTTCCAAGTTCGGGGCAGAATGAGCCGGCCGGGCACTGGTCGCACTCTTGGGGGGTCCTGGCCCCTTGCTCCGCACGATAGGTTCCCCTAAAGACACAAGAAGGGGGAGCTTATACAGAGCACCAGCAGGCAGGGGCAGGAGTCATGTCATGTGTGCAGAGTTCCCGAGCAATGGGGGGGGGGGGGCGTGACTGCACCGCTCCCGTCTACCTCCATAGGAGAGACTATTTACATGAGCTGTAAACACACTGGTGAGTCTCAAAAACCAGCAGAGGGGTCTTAAGGGCGGTTCAAGTTGAAAGGTGCAGGCTACATTGTGTACATTTTGACCAGTGATGAATTGTGAGAGGGTGGCATTTTAGAGCACTCACAATTTTGACAGATCAGGGAACTTCCGGTAGAGGCTCGAAATACTCCCAGCATCCTGCACTTCTGCAAAACACTAAATAATTGGCTCCTTCAGCTAAACCTGTAGAAGGAACACACATCCCTCCCTGCCTCCACTGCCATACCGTATAAAAGTCCAAGCCCAGTTCTGGCACACAGTACCCGTTGCTCTTGAGCTAGGTTCTGGCTGTGAGAAATGACATGAATAGAACTCAACCAGAAAGCATGGCTTTACACGTGGTGTGTACCACCGAAGAAGACACCATTTCAACTCCAGCCTGTAGGGTTCCGTTCATCTGCAAAACTACACCCCCACGCCCCCACACCCCTTCTCCCAAACCCCCTGGTCAGAGAGGGACTGCAATAGACGAGCGTGGAGTCCACAGGAAGAGACTTGAACACTTGTGGAGACTCCACAGTGCTGAGTATTGAATCACATGTCCTCAGACCTTGAAGAGGGTTCATATGGTCAGTGAACCGCATCCCAGCATGCAAGCAAACACGCGTGTGGGGGCAGATGGAGCTTCTGTCACAGCAGATTTTAATTCTGTTATTATAAATTCCGGAGTGCGGGGGCGGGGGCATGGGGGAGATATCCCCTGTGTGCCTGGTGTCCTTCGGCTGCACAAGTTATTCATTAAATAGCGTTTCTAATTGGCTCCAACTTCAACTGTGGCCCCTGTCGCCGGAACGGGTGTTACTTCCTTTTGTTGAATTACATTTGCCCCATTGCCCATTTGATTAAATGCATTAACTTTCCCACTTAGCATTGTGCCATTGCCCCCCTTCCCCCATGCTTGCATACACTGTAGACCCATACCTTTCACCACCTCCATGCAAGGTGCTCCAATCTCCATCACCGCCGCCGGTCTGGCTTCAGGGGTGCTGGGTGCTACCTGGGGCGTGGAGGCCGGCATATTTGCAGGTACCGGTACGGTTTCAACCTCTTGCGCCTGCCCTTTGCTTCTGGATGGTGCAGCCTTCCCCTTTCTGCTGCTTGCTCTCTGCTCGCCTTAGCCCTCTGCGTCATCACCCTCTTTCTCTTCCTTGTAGGTTCCTCCTCTTCTTCAAGCAATCTTTCTTCCTCCTGCTCCTGTAGCTCTTCATCCGAAGCGAACATCAATGGGGATTCTGGTCTGCTGCTGGTGCTGGTACGATCCCCTCTTGGCTGGTTCACCAGGGTTTGCATCCAGTCGCTGCCATGTTTAGCCACGACCACTTTGGCCATGGCAAGGAACGCCTCCATGTCCATGCTTGCGTTATCTTCCCCTTTACAGCGAGCACCCTGTCCTGTGAGGACCTTTAGTCCTTAACGTTATGCTGAAGCCTGCACAATGCTGCTCACAAGCTCTGCTGCACCTCTCGAAAGTCTGCGAGAAGTTTTTAGTGCTGCTCCGGGAAGCGCTGTTTGAAGCTGCCCCCCTTGAAGTCTTTGCAGCTTGCCCCGCTGCTCTTGCGCTGTGCCCCTTAAAGCTGCTCCTGCAGCAGCTTACCGTCGTCGATGCCCCCGGGTATGCAGTTTCAACTCCGGGGGGCCGCGCTCGCCGCCGCTGACGATGCTTCCGAGTGTAAGCAGCTGCTCCGATCACCTCTGAGTCCACACTGCGCCGACGCACCGCCTCCCTGCAGCCGCTCGCCGCCGATGATGTTTCCACGTGGAAACAGCTGGTCCGGTCACCTCCGGGTCAGCGTTGCGCCAAAGCACCACCTTCCAGCAGCCGCTCACCGTCGTTGATGCTCCTGGTGGGCGCCACTGCTCCTGGTCACCTCTGCCGCTCTGCGACGAAGCTCTGTCTTCCTGCAGCTGATCCCAGATCGACCGAGAGGAAGGCTCCAGCAGCTGATCCCGGCACCCACCACGAAGTTAAGGTACGTGAGCCAGTAATCCTCTCCTGCTGGCACCGCGACTGCAGCCGCTTGTGTAGCACGCCGCACATGGACCTTCCCAATGCAGTTCAGCAACGAAGTCCTCGATCCCAAAACAAAATCTTCCGTAGTCCACGAGCGGGGTCCACAATTGCAGCCGGATGCTGCCTTCTGTGAGAGCCCCCGCTCTCCTTTCTTTTGTCTACCCTTTCGCGGGCTTTCCCCAGTAGCTGCCGTGCTTACTGGATTCGCGGGCTTTTCCCGCTTTTGGCGCTCTCCTTTTCGCAGGCTTCTGCCCGTTTCGCCGCCTTGTCCCCGTGCCTCCCCCATTCCTTGAAGGGAAGGGGGAGGGCGAGGGACCCACCACGGGGGACACTGCCCAGGTTATCGGGGGTGCCTCCTCCATTTGCAGGGCTTTTGTCGTCGGCCCTTGCATCCCCTGTGTGCCTGGTGTCCTTCGGCTGCACAAGTTATTCATTAAATAGTGTTTCTAATCGGCTCCAACTTCAACTGTTTCATCTCCTTCTGGCTCTCTCCAACTTCACCTGTTTCATCTCCCTCTGGCTCTCTCCAACTTCAACTGTTTCATCTCCCTCTGGCTCTCTCCAACTTCACCTGTTTCATCTCCCTCTGGCTCTCTCCAACTTCAACTGTTTCATCTCCCTCTGGCTCTCTCCAACTTCACCTGTTTCATCTCCCTCTAGCTCTTTCCAACTTCACCTGTTTCATCTCCCTCTAGCTCTTTCCAACTTCACCTGTTTCATCTCCCTCTGGCTCTCTCCATCTTCACCTGTTTTATCTCCCTCTAGCTCTTTCCAACTTCACCTGTTTCATCTCCCTCTGGATCTCGTCAAGGTCCTTCCCAACGTGCGATAAAATAGGAGCTCTCCATCCATCCGTGGAAGCCCTCTGCCCACAAGGATAGCCCACCCCCCCCCCACTCTTGTCAGAGTTCTGGAATGTGCAATAAGACCAGCCACTATTTTGAATCTCACAATATCTCCACCCCCTGCAGAGCCGGGGTTAGTAGCCATCCCTCTAGAACATGGCTCCTTATCCATGCAAGCAGCTTCTTCAGCACTGTGCCTTGCAGCCAACTCTCTTCACTTCTCTTTCTCCTGGACCGCTCTACAGCCTTTCACACTGTGGGACAAACCTCTCTCCTGAGTGTGCTTTCACACCTCAGCATTAAGCGTGCTGTGCTCACCTGCACTGCCTCGTACCTTTCTTAAAATGTATTGGATGACCCTTTCCTCAGTCTCCACACATTCAAAAGGCAAGTGACCTGCCTCACTTCTCAGAAAGCCTCCCCATCCTGCCCCTGACATTCCCACCCTATCACCGAAGGCCCTCAACCATGAGGAGCCTCTGTGACAGCGACCTCCAGCTCCAACAATGTCAGCCATAGACTGGAACCCCCAGCAAAGTCACCCCAATGACCATTCGGAAGACCCGCCCTCCTCTCGCCTATCCCTAAAAAACCCTCTCATCCACACGTGTGTATTCAGTCATCTCAGCTACTCCTCCAGTCCCCCACTGGGGCTCCTCTCTCTTCTCTCCCACACCCTCACTATCAGCACTCTCTGGATCATGCAAGACTATGCGCTCACCTCTCACGCCATCGCCACGGCAGCTCACCACTCTACTCATTGCGTTTCCATCTACCCATGGGTAGACCCTCTAGACCCCGTGTCCCTACTCACCTGCTCCTCCTGTACTCGCACCCCCAAACTCCCCATTGCTCGCCTAGCCGTGCTGTCTCCCGGCTTCCATCCTTCTGCCGCACGCTTGGAAACCAGGACTTACTGACAGCTCCGCATCCTTCTGAAAATGTTCCCCTCCCTCTCCCTAGCCTTTACTACCCACTTCCCTGGCACTTTTATTGTGTAGCGTGTATACAAAATAATGGTTTTGTGTGACAATGGTGCTGGGACAGCAGCACGGCCGGCATCATGAGGGTCCATGAGCAGTAGCTGGATAAAGTGGGGGTGCCAGCCAAGCACATGTCTTCGCCTCGAAACACTTTAAAGGGCGATTTTGCAAGTACTCAAAATGGATGACTATTAGCAAACGTGTTTGTAAAACATCTAATGAAGAAAGGCTAAGTATTGGGACCTGAGTCATGGTTTCTGAAGGCTGCAGCTGGTGTGGCCCAGATTTATAGGGCCAGGACCTGTCCACCCTCGTGCCAGGGGGAAAGTGAGCTACTATCACTGCACTTCCCTGAGAGGAGCATTAATGTTAAAGGGAATTAAGTAAATGCTGTCACCAGGGTGTTCATGGAAAATGATCCTTTGACTATGCAAAGCATCTCGTGACGAATCAACTTCCGGGGCACCAGTGCTCCAAGGATGAATATCAGTTTCTAAACCATCAATCAGCCCCACACCTCTAATACAACAGAAGGGATCCAAACAGTTTAGAAACACAAGCCAATTATAAACCTCCTTGCCCAATTTTGGTAACGTGGAAAGAACGGAAGGCTTATATCTGCAAGCTCGTGGATCGTTGGATAGTTGCAACACAGCGAAAGTACAATTATTACCGAATGATAAAAGGGACTGTCCAGTCAAGGTTGTATACACATTTTTACTTTATAAATATCACAACAGACAGATCTAGCACACTACAGACTACAACCCACCCTGTCCAGGAATGCAGAGGACAGACAGTTTGAAAGAAGGAAAAGGGATGTACTCTGGATACTGACAGTAGGGTAGTCGGTATGTTAACACCCACAACAGTATAAGGTTTCTTGGCATCTGCACAAATGGAGCAGTGGGTATTAATATATCTCTAGGTGTCTTCTGGGAAGAACCAGGGGGACAGAACCACAATGTACCTGTTGCTCTAGGTGTTCTTGTTGCTCGACATGGTTGAGTCAGCATCAGGGCGCTTTGCTGGCTTCTCTGACAGAGTTTAAGACAGAAGTCAGCTGTGGGTATCGGCGGCAAGACGGTTGGTTAAGCCAAGCTGGGTGAACAGATGCAGACTGGCCTACAAAGCAGCTTGGGGTCACTAATCGTTGCCTCGGTGCTGTTTGGTGGTTCTGAAGCACTGGTCGAGACATCTCAGATTTTTTTAAGTGACGGCGGCTTTACAACGGTCAAAATTGCAGTTGGTTGTGGATTGAGGAACTCAACTGGCATGAAAATGTCCATTAAGGCAGACGTCGGTAGATGCTTGTCAAGGCACTTCTACCAGCTTCTTCAATGGCTTGTGTGGTCCTTTAAGGTGGACAGCCCACTGATGTGGAGATTGTTGCAGGCAGCTGCCTTGTCCTTGGTTGTAGGTTTGTCGAAATAGAAAGTATATTGTGGCTCCTATTGTAATAAATATATTTTATATTGGCCTACGCCAAGCTGCTCGAAAGTCGCTTGCGAAAGAAATCTGTGTTGCAAGGTCCTGACCTTAAATCCATGTAGGACGCCATTTTAGGTCAAACCGCCATTTTAGGATTTGTTGTGTAAAAGTCACCCTATGAGCTAAAATGGTGGACGATGTCATTGCAAAAATAGAACATGGCCGTCTTGACCTCTGTACATAGCTAATGTGTAATCTGCCTGAAGGCCACTTGTTGAGGTCATGAACTTAGACCTTGTCCTTCACTGACCTATGTGTAGAAGGATTACTCATGCAATGAAAACTAATCCACAAGCATATGGCGAGACAATGTATTTAAATACTGAACAAAGAACATCTGTTTAACTACATTGTATTAATGTTTAAGAAGGCCTGCATGGAAAACTTTAAAATACACAGCTATTGCATACGCTTGTTGATACATGTATTAAAGGCAAACCAGTTATATGCGGATATTTGAGACTTGGCACGAACCCTAGATCGGTTATATATTAAAAGGAATATTAACTCGAAGTGGGGCTGGGCATCGCACCCACAAAATGTATAAAAAGCGAATGCATTCTAATGTACAGCGTCTCTCACTGAACACACTGAACCACGCTGGAGTTCGTTGTGTTGTACTGAGGGCCGATAGCTATCTGACTTTGCACTGTTTTTGTAATTGAATTCAGTATAGAATAAAGTACTTTGCATGTTCCTTCGCAACCCGTGTCTGGTGTATTTCCTTCTGGGGTACTCACCCTTGATATTCTTTTTCTGTTTTCACAGTTGGCGCCCGAATAGGGACCCTCACGATTGATGTCGGATTATTGAAGGTTGACACACGCTATTCGACCGGGATCGGATGGTGTGACATAAAGGGGCCCCAGGATGAGACGTGACACCTCAGCAGCGCTGCACGACCCGATCCCTGGACAATTAGCTTGTGGTCTGAGATGGCATCTTGACGAGGGTCCACTTATCGAGGTGGGCAGATTTCCAAAAATCACCATAAACGAGGTAAGATTAGTTAGATAAGATTCTTAGAAGTACCGATCGTCCTCCTTAGGTTTGGTCAGGTGAGTTGTGACCCGATTCTTAATTTAACCCTGACAATTTGACTTTTGGCGCATTGTATCTGCAGACACAATTATTGACCAGGTAACACCAAGAATTTGAGATATGCCTGGGAAAATGTCTACCTGCTTTAGGGCATTATTCCGCAGTGATAGACAATCTTTGGAATTTAGCCATCCCGCACCACAGGAGGGGTCGCCGGCATGTACTATGTACTGTAAGTACGGCATTGGAAGTATAGTATTTAATGATATTTGGCACAGACCAACCAGACATGCCTCTGAACCTCAGTGGCCAATGAATGGTAGTTTTGAGATCCCTCGCATTGAATATTTGGAGTCATTCTTGTTAAAGAAAAAGGCTAGACCTGCAGCATTTGATGTTTTGCAGATTTGGAAAAAAGAAGCGTTGCAACAACTTAAAGGTAGAGAAAAACATGCACGTCGTCATAAAACGAACGCTGAAAAAGCATTGTTATATGACCAAAACAAACAGTATGAGGTGACTAAAAATATGGATAGGGCTTTCTCACTTGGAATTCAGAAAATCTATCTTTCTAAAGATCTTCATATTTCTGATGAGTTTATTGACAAAATATTAAATGAACGAAGGCCTGGTGCCTCTGCGCCACCTCTGTATGTTCCTCTTCCCACTGCTGTACCTCTTCCTGCTGTTATTCCTGCTCTTCCTACTCAACCTGTTGTTCCTACTCCTCCGGTTTTTGTCCCTCCACCTGCTCCTCTGGCTCTTTTTATCGCACCAGTTATAGTACTTCCATCGAATTTGCCTGCTCCCTCTCTTCCAAGTGGTCCTGAGCCGCTTGGATTCGATCGAGGTACGGGAACAAAAGTTGTCACTGGGACCTGAGTCATGGTTTCTGAAGGCTGCAGCTGGTGTGGCCCAGATTTATAGGGCCAGGACCTGTCCACCCTCGTGCCAGGGGGAAAGTGAGCTGCTATCACTGCACTTCCCTGAGAGGAGCATTAATGTTAATGGGAATTAATCAAATGCTGTCACCAGGGTGTTCATGGAAAATGATCCTTTGACTATGCAAAGCATCTCGTGACGAATCAACTTCTGGGGCACCAGTGCTCCAAGGATGAATATCAGTTTCTAAACCATCAATCAGCCCCACGCCTCAGAAGGGATCCAAACAGTTTAGAAACACAAGCCAATTGTAAACCTCCTTGCCCAATTTTGGTAACGTGGAAAGAACGGAAGGCTTATATCTGCAAGCTCGTGGATCGTTGGATAGTTGCAACACAGCGAAAGTACAATTATTACCCAATGATAAAAGGGACTGTCCAGTCAAGGTTGTATACACATTTTTACTTTATAAACATCACAACAGACAGATCTAGCACACTACAGACTACAACCCACCCTGTCCAGGAATGCAGAGGACAGACAGTTTGAAAGAAGGAAAAGGGATGTACTCTGGATACTGACAGTAGGGTAGTCGGTATGTTAACACCCACAACAGTATAAGGTTTCTTGGCTTCTGCACAAATGGAGCAGTGGGTATTAATATATCTCCAGGTGTCTTCTGGGAAGAACCAGGGGGACAGAACCACAATGTACCTGTTGCTGTAAGTGTTCTTGTTGCTCGACATGGTTGAGTCAGCATCAGGGCGCTTTGCAGGCTTCTCTGACAGAGTTTAAGACAGAAGTCAGCTGTGGGTATCAGCGGCAAGACGGTTGGTTAAGCCAAGCTGGGTGAACAGATGCAGACTGGCCTACAAAGCAGCTTGGGGTCACTAATTGTTGCCTCGGTGCTGTTTGGTGGTTCTGAAGCACTGGTCGAGACATCTCAGATTTTTTTAAGTGACGGCGGCTTTACAACGGTCAACATTGCAGTCGGTTGTGGATTGAGGAACTCAACTGGCATGAAAATGTCCATTAAGGCAGACGTCGGTAGATGCTTGTCAAGGCACTTCTACCAGCTTCTTCAATGGCTTGTGTGGTCCTTTAAGGTGGACAGCCCACTGATGTGGAGATTGTTGCAGGCAGCTGCCTTGTCCTTGGTTGTAGGTTTGTCGAAATAGAAAGTATATTGTGGCTCCTATTGTAATAAATATATTTTATATTGGCCTACGCCAAGCTGCTCGAAAGTCGCTTGCGAAAGAAATCTGTGTTGCAAGGTCCTGACCTTAAATCCATGTAGGCCGCCATTTTAGGTCAAACCGCCATTTTAGGATTTGTTGTGTAAAAGTCACCCTATGAGCTAAAATGGTGGACGATGTCATTGCAAAAATAGAACATGGCCGTCTTGACCTCTGTACATAGCTAATGTGTAATCTGCCTGAAGGCCACTTGTTGAGGTCATGAACTTAGACCTTGTCCTTCACTGACCTATGTGTAGAAGGATTACTCGTGCAATGAAAACTAATCCACAAGCATATGGCGAGACAATGTATTTAAATACTGAACAAAGAACATCTGTTTAACTACATTGTATTAATGTTTAAGAAGGCCTGCATGGAAAACTTTAAAATACACAGCTATTGCATACGCTTGTTGATACATGTATTAAAGGCAAACCAGTTATATGCGGTTATTTGAGACTTGGCACGAACCCTAGATCGGTTATATATTAAAAGGAATATTAACTCGAAGTGGGGCTGGGCATCGCACCCACAAAATGTTTAAAAAGCGAATGCATTCTAATGTACAGCGTCTCTCACTGAACACACTGAACCACGCTGGAGTTCGTTGTGTTGTACTGAGGGCCGATAGCTATCTGACTTTGCACTGTTTTTGTAATTGAATTCAGTATAGAATAAAGTACTTTGCATGTTCCTTCGCAACCCGTGTCTGGTGTATTTCCTTCTGGGGTACTCACCCTTGATATTCTTTTTCTGTTTTCACAGTTGGCGCCCGAATAGGGACCCTCACGATTGATGTCGGATTATTGAAGGTTGACACACGCTATTCGACCGGGATCGGACGGTGTGACATAAAGGGGCCCCAGGATGAGACGTGACACCTCAGCAGCGCTGCACGACCCGATCCCTGGACAATTAGCTTGTGGTCTGAGACGGCATCTTGACGAGGGTCCACTTATCGAAGCGGGCAGATTTCCAAAAATCACCATAAACGAGGTAAGATTAGTTAGATAAGATTCTTAGAAGTACCGATCGTCCTCCTTAGGTTTGGTCAGGTGAGTTGTGACCCGATTCTTAATTTAACCCTGACAATTTGAATTTTGGCGCATTGTATCTGCAGACACAATTATTGACCAGGTAACACCAAGAATTTGAGATATGCCTGGGAAAATGTCTACCTGCTTTAGGGCATTATTCCGCAGTGATAGACAATCTTTGGAATTTAGCCATCCCGCACCACAGGAGGGGTCGCCGGCATGTACTATGTACTGTAAGTACAGCATTGGAAGTATAGTATTTAATGATATTTGGCACAGACCAACCAGACATGCCTCTGAACCTCAGTGGCCAATGAATGGTAGTTTTGAGATCCCTCGCATTGAATATTTGGAGTCATTCTTGTTGAAGAAAAAGGCTAGACCTGCAGCATTTGATGTTTTGCAGATTTGGAAAAAAGAAGCGTTGCAACAACTTAAAGGTAGAGAAAAACATGCACGTCGTCATAAAACGAACGCTGAAAAAGCATTGTTATATGACCAAAACAAACAGTATGAGGCGACTAAAAATATGGATAGGGCTTTCTCACTTGGAATTCAGAAAATCTATCTTTCTAAAGATCTTCATATTTCTGATGAGTTTATTGACAAAATATTAAATGAACGAAGGCCTGGTGCCTCTGCGCCACCTCTGTATGTTCCTCTTCCCACTGCTGTACCTCTTCCTGCTGTTATTCCTGCTCTTCCTACTCAACCTGTTGTTCCTACTCCTCCGGTTTTTGTCCCTCCACCTGCTCCTCTGGCTCTTTTTATCGCACCAGTTATAGTACTTCCATCGAATTTGCCTGCTCCCTCTCTTCCAAGTGGTCCTGAGCCGCTTGGATTCGATCGAGGTACGGGAACAAAAGTTGTCACTCGCAATACTGTACCGCCGGAGAAGAAACAGTAGTTAATTGCATGGGCTAAGCATTGTATGGAGAAGGATGATCAAGCTAGTGTTTTTGCCACACTTTATAATACAGATAATTTTCCTGAGAAAAATGTTTTTATTGAAGGTTTAGGGATTCAGTTATGTATAATGTGGGGAAGATTAAATAATGCAGATGTTCTGCAAGGGTTAAGGGATCTGAATACTCTAGCACTTTCCAGAGACACTGTGGAGAAGGTAAATGAGCATGTCGAGAGGTTATTTGGGTATAGAAAGGAGTTAGAAAAGATACAGAATGAGGATGATGAAGAGGAGAATATGTATGTACAGAAACGGTTCCTTCTGTGTCGTAAACCGATATCGGAGGAAATGCAAATTTGTAAGAAAGACGCGATTAGATGGATTTCAGACATATCGATAACTCCAGTTGAGGTATATGACACAAATAGTCAATATATGTTGGAAATGCAGAGGAAAGTGATACAGATAATGGTAGAGTACCTGCAGAATGAATGTGTAAAAAGGTAGATTAGTTGTCCCACAGAGTTATTGAGCATTTATAAGAGAGCTTTTTCACTTGAAACTCCTTCGAATATTTTAGCGCTCGACTTGGCTCTGTTGCTTAGTAAGCGTTCGGAGTTGCCTACATCTCAGTTGCCTATGAGAGAGGTTCCTCCAACATTTGTCCCGAAGGTTGAGGTTGCGGCCGATGCTGCACAGGGTATACTCGCTGTGAACATTCCTCCACATTATGTATCACAGTTTGTTCACGTCCCGTTTTCACGGCAGGAAGTGAACACCATTAGACAGTCTATTCCTGACATTAGGAAAAATCCGACAGGGTTCTATAAAGAGATGGAATCTGTTTTGCAATCCTCAGTGTTCACTTTAGGTGACATTGATTTGTTGTTTACTGCACTCCTGCCCATAGATTTATGGAAACAAGTTAGAACTATTGACGATGTACCCGGGTTGGGAGATACATGGGCGAATATAACCAGACTTGATGGGGAAAGGGCAGCTGGTGAAAGACCACAACAGGTGATATTAACTCTGCCTGATAGATCATTGCTAAATTAAAAACCATAATTCCCGAAAAGAGAATTATTTGGGACAAGCTTACGGCCTGTGTCCAAGGAAAGTCTGAAGGTGCTACTGAGTTCTTTAATCGGTTCAAACAGGTATTCTCGGATTTCAGTGGACAAGACTTAGGCACAGAGTCTTGGAAAAGATTATTTGAGGACAAATTTGTACGTGGATTACTGCCTGACATCCATTCACAGATTATGTCTTCTGAGAGCGCTTGGCAGGTGAAATCACAATCAGAAGTACTGCACATGGATCAGTACTATGAGAACCGTGTCAATAATGAAAAAGATAGGATTGAAAAACGGAAAGGCGATTTAAAAACTAAAGTGCTATTGCAGCAAATTGTTAGGGGCCCCAGAGGGGGTAATTCTCAAGTTAGAGGTCAGTATGTCCCACAGGGGAATGTGCCCTTGGGTCCTGTGAATATTAATCAGTGTGCTTATTGTCGTCGAGAGGGTCATTGGCGAGCTCAATGCCCCGTCCTTCAACGAAGGTCAAATAATACATTTGGTAATATGGGTAGGCGATCCAGAGGTCGCCCGGGCATAGGAGGCCCTGGTAGAGGTCAGTTTACACAGGACCCTCAACAAACTTTTTCGCAGGACAATCAGACTCCGAATGCGGACACTAGGAATATATTTGATCATCCTTCCGCTGCATATTTATCTGAAGAGCTTCCTTTTGATAATATTCTATTTCGTTAGGATTGCCCGAAGCAGGGTTTGGAACCTACACCTATTCCCATCAATCAGAAAGGTCCCTACGTTGAAATGGTGGTGGGAAATAGGAAAAATCAGTTTTTGATAGATACTGGGGCACAGAAGTGTTCCATTGACCATTCACGGGTTCCAAACATTCCACTGTCAGGGCAAACCAATGTTTCTGAAGGGTTTTCCGGTACGCCAGTTGTTTTTACGGTTTCTATGCCGGTACCTATTTCTTTGGGTCCCTTTACGGACCTGTGTCCTTTTCTGTTGACTTCGGATTGCGGAGAGAACTTGCTGGGATTGAATTTGTTAAAAGAATTAAATGCAGTGATTTATTGTTCTTCTGATGGAGTGTGCTTGACGATTTCACCACAGCAATTTTCTGCCACGCAATTTTTGACTAGACCTTTGCCTCCAGAATTCATTGATGTACCAGAGAGCTTGTGGGCTGTCGACGACAATGATGTCAGTGTTTTACAGATCGAGCCTGTTAAAATAGTTTTGAAACATGGAATTGAGCTGCCACGCATTCCTCAGTATAAGATTTCCGTTGAGGGTGAGCAAGCTTTGAAATGCATTGTTTCCGATTTTGTGCATCGCTGTGTGTTTGAAGAAATTTCACGAAGTTTCTGTAATAGTCTGATTTTACCCGTGTACATGAAAGGTGATAATGTAATTCCAATCCATTTTATAATTGATTTACGTGCCATTAATAAAGTTGTGGCACCACAATTTCCAATTGTGCCTGATGTGACAACGATCCTAACCATGATTCCAGCGACAGCTACTTACTTTAGTGTTGTGGACTTAAAGAATGCGTTCTTTAGTATTCCTATACACAAGGATAGTAGATATTTGTTCGCGTTCACCTTAGGGGGACGCTCATTTACATTTACTCGTGCACCTCAGGGGTACACAGAGAGTCCTAGTATTTATAGTAGGGCTTTGAAAGAACAACTTGATACCTTTGAATTGCCCTCTACCTGTACTTTGCTTCAGTACGTTGACGATTTGCTTCTAGCTGCTGACTCTGAGAGTGCCTGTGAAGAGGGCACTGTGTTATTACTTATTCATCTAGCTAAGCATGGACACAAAGCTTCGCTTAAAAAATTTAAATATTGTTGTCAGGAGGTCGCCTATTTAGGCTATCTCCTGTCAAAGGAGGGAAGAAGATTGACACCTGAAAGAATAAAACACATTTCTGGCATGTCTGTCCCAAATACACAGAAGGAAGTTAGGGCCTTGATAGGTATGGCTTCTTATTGTAGGTTGTGGATCCCAAATGTCTCACTAGTGATTAAACCGATGTTGGCTTTGACAAAGAAGGGCATTTCTTCGCCATTGCCATGGAACATGGTACACCAACAGTCGTTTGACTTGCTTAAGACTGTATTATGCTCTGCACCAGTTTTGGGCACACCAAACTATGAAAAGGCCTTTGTATTGTTTGTGCATGAATGTGATGGATGTGCTTTGGCTGTATTAATGCAGGAACATGCAGGGAAGAATAGGCTGTGCGTTTACTTTTCTTCCGCGCTTGATCCTGTTGCATGCGCTTTGCCAAGATGTTTGCGCGCTGTCGCTGCTGCTGCTGCGTCTGTAAAACAGAGTGAGGGAATGGTCCTAGGCCATGATCTAACCCTGATGGTGCCTCACTCTGTAGATGTTCTATTGAACCAAACTCAAACGCAACACCTCACTTATGCACGGTTGACAAAAATTAATTGATCTTGTTTGCTCCTCACATTCAAATTAAGAGGTGTTGTGTGCTTAATCCGGCTGAACTCCTACCTTTTCCGCAAGATACTACTTGCGGCGATGAAGAGTCACATGATTATTTGTATACGACCGAACAAGAAACAAAGGGCAGAATTGATTTGAAAGATACCCCTTTGGATAATCCGCAAGGAGAGCTGTTTTGTGATGGCTCCTGCTTTAAACTTCCGGATGGTACATCCACAGCTGCTTATGCAATCACTACATTGAGCACAGTTGTGGAAACTAAGAGAATTCTGCATAATTCTGCGCAGGCCGCAGAGATTATAGCATTGACCCGAACTTGTGAACTCTCCGAAGGGCTTGCAGTAAATATATATTCTGATAGTCAGTATGCCTTTGGTGTGGTTCACAACTTTGGGAGACTTTGGTCAGAAAGAGGGTTCCTAACCTCGCATGGCACCAAGATTCAACATGGCTCCCTTATAGTGCAACTACTCTCAGCGCTTGCACTCCCTACTCAGTTAGCAGTTATGAAATGTACAGCACATCGAAAGATTGTGGATGATATTGGAAAAGGGAATGCTTTCGCTGATCAGATAGCTAGACAAACTGCCACAGATCTTTTCACGGAAATGTATGTTTTAACGGAGACTGTAGATGCCTATGTAAAAGACACAACGGTATTATCAAGAACAAGCTCGCTAAGACGTGTGCCAGCACCAAACAAAAATGGCCGGACGCCTTACTGATCGTGTTACTAGCTATGCGTACAATCCCTCAAACTAAGACTGGGCTCTCTCCATTTGAGGTGGTAATGGGGAGACCTGCCAATATCTGGAATCTTCCAAAATGCCGAAATTTAAAGAATGTTGAAAATGTACTACTTTCAGATTATTGTAGCCAATTGACTAAAAACCTGTATTTGATTTACCCCCAGGTACGAGAAGCCTTACCTGTGCGATACGAGGGCCCGGGCCATGGCATACGACCTGGGAGCTGGGTGCTCGTCAAATCATTTGAGCGCACCTCCTGCCTCGCGCCTCGCTGTCGTGGGCCATTCCAGGTCCTGTTGGTCACCCAGAGAGCAGTGCGTGTAGCTGGACGAAAGAACTGGATCCACGCGTCACACATCAAGAAACTTCCTCTCCCTGTGCCACACGCTACAGAAGAAACAGAACCCCTCGCTGATACTGCAACCAATGATCCCAAAGCAGTAAGCAGCACTGAGAGTGTGTCGGAGAATATCTCTGAGCCCAGGAGGCTTGGGGAAGCTGCCATTTTGTCTCCACACTCTCCACAAATTTTTCTCCCGGAAAGGCTGTTTCAAATTCAACCTCTTCATTTGCCTCCGACACGTTGCTTCCAGCAGGAAGTGACGACATATTGTTTCCGGATCAATCAGTACCAGGAAAAGTACGATACAACTTGCGACCACGTAGCTAGACTTACGGCACAGTTCGGCTGTGCATTCGGAGAAGGAAAAGAGTCATCAAGGGCTTGCTTTTGCCCAAATTTGAGAAAGGGGATTCTGATGGCTAGGGTTGTGGAAGGACTAAGAAATCGCACGACCGGGGGTCGCCAGCAACGAACATTGGGGTTTCCATCCGAAGACTACAATGCCTGCTACCACCGCCGCTTGTATTGGACTTGTAAATAAGGGGGTGACGAACTGGGACAATGGACAAAATGCCTGGGCCCCGAAAACGTATTGTTGTATTCTTTTAATGATATTTGGGTTTTTATAGTCGCTGCCCTAGGATTATGGTACCTAGAGGAAACTCATTCTTTAGAACTTTTGTTGCCTACTAAATGTGCACCCATTGTTCCTACTCCCTTTGTACATTTGCACACTTTATCCCCTCGGGATTCCCAACACAGACAAAGGTACCATAATAACACTCTACTACTTATCATGAATGCTACACATGCCATTTTGAATAAATCCAATTGCTGGGTCTGCTCACATTTACCACAACACAGGGATAAGGGTCTAGGTTGGTATATGCATCCCTTACCGTTGACAACTGCCTGCTATGCTTCTCCTAGAGCACTGTCCTTTGGCCGATGGAATGATAGCATCTCAGGGAACTTTGATGGCACCAATTTGAATACTTTTGAGAAACGTGTTTTGACTCCCCTGGGATGCCCGCTTTTTGCAAATAGGAGTAAACCGAACGTTGCTTCTATTAGGCCTCCTGACAAACTGTTTCGTCCTTTTCAATCTTTTATTTCTTTTAAAATGGTTCCGATCGGCGATAAGGATGTCATGCCCCCTTCTTACACTGTTAACCATAGCCCCGATTCAGTTTCTTTTTGCATACAGAGGAATGGAACTCAGTCAATGGGAATATGTTTAGGTTGTGCCAACGTTGCAAATTTGACTGGAGAGAACAGACATTTGTATGTAGGTGAACCTATCTACTTTGTCTGTGGTAATGTAGCATTCCCATGGTTGCCCAGGGATTGGCAGGGAACCTGTGATTTAGGGATCCTGTTACCTGGGGAGTTTATAGCTAGTACAAAAGAAGTTTCGAAGGCTCGTCCACGGCGGGATGAGAATGGTGACACGCCGGCACAAGTATTGGGAGATATAGCAAAATCAGTTGTGCCATTTTGGGGGCAGATAGTGAACTCAGAAGATATTAGAAAACTAGCGAGAGTACTGGAGAGAACCATCAACCGGACCACTGACATACTCTATAATATGACGTTAGAACAAAAGGCGATAAGATTAGTAGCACTTCAAAATCGAAAGGCATTATATGTCATTCTAGCTGAGCGTGGTGGAGTATGCAAATTAGTGGGGTCCGCTTGCTGTGTTTTCGTACCATATTCCACCCCAACTATCTTCAAGGCAATACAAAATCTGCACGTCCTTAGTTCTGAAGTGCATGTTCCCCAGGGAGATTGGGATCTAAGCGCTTGGTTCTGGGACTTCTTGTGGTCTTGGGGTTGAAAGGTGCTTTTGGTCTTATTGATTATTTTGGGAATACTGTTGTTTCTTTGTTGTTGTATTCAGTATCTGCCTGGTATGTGTTCGATACTAGGGGGATGTTGCGCACAAGTGATAGGTTCGATAGGACATAAAGTATATGCCCCAGATAAGACTGCCAAAGAATACGTATCAAAGGATATTTTAGCAAAAGACCTAATGGCAATAGATATTTCTGATAGTGATTCAGGGTGCATGGACAATGATGCATGGAGTTATTTGCAAGGAGATCCAAAGTAGTTTTTAGCACTTGGCATAGGCCAAAAGGAGGGTTTGTCGAAATAGAAAGTATATTGGGCCTCCTATTGTAATAAATATATTTTAGATTGGCCTATGCCAAGCTGCTCGAAAGTCACTTGCGAAAGAAATCTGTGTTACAAGGTCCTGACCTTAAATCCATGTAGGCCGCCATTTTAGGTCAAAGCACCATTTTAGGATTCGTTATGTAAAAGTCACCCTATGAGCTAAAATGGTGGACGATGTCATTGCAAAAACACAACATGGCCGTCTTGACCTCGGTACATAGCTACTGTGTAATCTGCCTGCAGGCCACTTGTTGAGGTCATGAACTGAGACCTTGTCCTTCACTGACCTATGTGTAGAAGGATTACTCGTGGTATGAAAACTAATCCACGAGCATATGGCAAGACAATGTATTTAAATACTGAACAAAGAACATCTGTTTAACTACATTGTATTAATGTTTAAGAAGGCCTGCATGGAAAACTTTAAAATACACAGCTATTGTATAAGCTTGTTGATACATGTATTAAAGGCAAACCAGTTATATGCAGTTATTTGAGACTTGGCCCGAACCCTAGATCAGTGATATATTAAAAGGAATATTAACCCAAAGTGGGGCTGGGCATCGCGCCCACAAAATGTATAAAAAGTGAATGCATTTTAATGCACAGCGTCTCTCGCTGAACACACTGAACCACGCTGGAGTTCGTTGTGTTGTACTGAGGGCCGATAGCTATCTGACTTTGCACTGTTTTTGTAATTGGATTCAGTATAGAATAAATTACTTTGTATGTTCCTTTGCAACCCGTGTCTGGTGTATTTCCTTTTGGGGTACTCAGCCTCGATATTCTTTTTTTGTTTTCACAGGTTCAGAGATCTTCTGTGTGTTGTGTACTGTGTGCTGGCTGGGCACTGGTTTTGGAGCTGCTGGAGGGCCTTGTGAGTCCGGTATCTCCCTCTGTTCCTTGGGAGGGATCTTGCTTCCCATTTGGACATCCTTCCCTCTTTCACTGGCAGAAGATTTAAGGTAGACTGTACCTTCAGCAAGGGTCCAGTGCTGAGTTCTTCTTTTTACTTCTTGCAAAGTCTTCAGATGATCTCCCCAAAACATGGGCTCATCCCTCTTTTAAAGCCAAATGGTCCACAGTGATTGGTGTAGGCTAATCCTACCTTAATGACCCAATCCTGGGTCCCAACCAACAATCTCCTGTATGTATGAGGTCATAACCAGAGTGCTTTGCAACAGAAATGTGAAGGGGTGAAAACATGTGATACTAAGCCCCACCCATCATCATGTCTGTTGTTGATCAGTCACCCTGGTTAGTGGATCTCTCTCTGCTTCCTGATGAAAGCGGCAGGTCTCCCTTGAAGCTGTGGCAAGTCCAAACTCTCTGGCTCCTGCACACCACATTCTCGTACCATATGAATGGGGTTCCACTAGCGGGGTGCCCTACTGTAAACACCAGCCCCAGACATGACAGTTCACTGTCATTATTATCCGGGGCAGGAGGTAGCTTCAGCTTGACAGAGTTACATATGAAAGTTTGCTGGGTTGCCTGTCTCCTTTGTTAACCTCTGCAGCCAGGCCCCATGTGGGCCTGTTTGAAGTACTCTCTCATTGGTATGTTAATCGATGAGTGCAGCTACAGGGCCTAACAAAAGACCATGGCAGATCCATGGAGCCTTTGTTAGTTAATCAGGCTGGCCATGGCAGTGCGAAGTGTGGTCCTCCCCCTTCCTGGAAATTACATAGTGTAATCCTGGATGTCACATTCCAAAAAATGTCTGGAACTGACTTTGTTTGAAGACTGTGTCCACCCAGAGTACACAGGTCTATGCGTTTGTCATGGTGTGAGCATAAGAAAATGTGTGTGGATTACCCCCACACATTTTTCTGAGGTTGTTTTTCCATCATTACATTTAATTCAAAATTTCAAAAAGCCCAGGCGAGAGCACGCAAACCATATGGATGTTCGAAATCCCCACACAACTTCTACCCTATGGTCATCGGAGCACATAAATGTAATTATCAGGCTAAAAGTGAGGTCTTCAGATTTCCATTCGGTGACCATAAACAATAATTTCACTCCATTTTAGATAAAAAAGAACATTAGTTGTAGCTTCACTCACATTGAACATTTTCACATTTATCCATCCACTCATTCACCCGAGTTAAGGTGCTGCCTCATCTTGACATCTTACAATGCGTGAGCTCTATTTCAGCTGAAGGGTGATGTTGATGTTGTCTCTTTAAGTGTAATAATGTGTCCTGCCCTTATTTATTCAAAAAAATCTCTCCAGGCATTTACATCAACTTGTGTTTACCTCGTCTGCTACTTCACATGGTCAAGCATAGGTTTCAGTTTAGAGGTAGTATTGAGGTAGGAAAAGGGCCACAGTTAGGTTCAAGATTAGGGTAAGGGTTTACTTCAGGTTTAGATTTGAGGGTAGGAGCTGAGGAAGGGTTGGGGGTAGGTGTTTTGCCTTGGGGAATATATAGGCAAGCAAAGAAGGGGGTTACTGCTGTTTTCCCCAAAATGACAAAGTGCATTTTAGAAGGGAGAGGGGTTAGGGCTATGATCAGGGTTGAAGTTAAGATCAGGGCAAGGTAAACCGTTTAATTTAGATTTAAATGTAGGGAGTAAGGAAAAGGTTAGGGGTAGAGTTTTGGGTATGGGAATAATATAGATAAGAAAAGTCAGGGGATTGCAGGCTCTATACCCTAAACCACCCCCCCCCACTTTTTCTAAAATCTTAGAAGAACAAGTGGCTTAGGGTTAGGTTTAGGCTGAGGGTTAGAGCTGGGATCATGGTTAGGGTAAGGGTTGGTTTAGGGTTAGATTTAAGGGTAGGGATAGGGTTAGCTCTAGCCTGAGGGTTAGAGTTGGGATGACAGTTAGGGTAAGGGTTTGGATTAGGGTTAGATTTAAGGTAAGAGAAAGGGTTAGGTCTAGCGTGAGGCTAAGGGTTTGATTTAGGCTTAGATTTGAGTTGGATATAGGGTTAGGTCTATCATTCAGGTTACGGAATG